>NC_082343.1:32635254-32936208 GCF_027477595.1 Haemorhous mexicanus
AGCCTCCACTTTAAATCCTTCAGACTCAATGGATCAGAGAGAGTCCCTTGGCTGGTGTGAGCAAGGAACTGGTGGTGCTGAGTTAGTGAAGAAGCCATTCATCACTGTGGCATGGGAGAAGTTGTATGAAGGAGGAGAAAAGCCCTCCCAGGCACCCTGAGCCAGGCAGTAATTATGTCAGGCATTTGACCCACTGAAACCACTGTTAGCTTCTAACAGAGACACAGTTGTACAGCCAAGCATTCACAGTCTTAGTCATGTTTAAACAGCTTCCAGTAAAGATGACAGAGGTCTATTAGAGGAATTTGCACATTCCCTTGGGAATTGATGGGTTTCTTTTGAGTCTTTATCATCAGCCTTGGCTGCCAACTTCATCTTTACAGTTCTTATCCCTTATTTCCCCTGAGAATCTAATAAATGGAATATTGTCCCCAGAGATATTATTTTTGCTACTAGAGGAAATATGGCTTAGTGAGGGTTGACTGGCTTAGGCTACAAATTTCCTAAATGGTTGATTGGAACATGTATATTTAAAAAGTTGGCCATGAACCTTAGTTTGGGATAGAAAGGAAACACTGTTCTCCAATTTTTCCTTTAAAAAAATATAGTAAATATCATACAAAATGCATCACCAATCCCAAAGAACTGATGCATCACATTCTCTTTGCTTTAGCAGTTCTTTGTGTAACTCCTTCTATATGATCCAGGAATGCTGGGAGAATAAAATTGTTCTTCCTCACACAGGAACCAATCCTGTTAGGTCAGGCATTCTCTCTGGCTCTGAAGCTGCCTGATGGCACTGAAATGAATAGAGTTATCATCATTTGCAGCAATGGCAGGCAATGTCAGGTCCTTCTCTTCCTTGGCAGTCTGCAGCTCTGGCTCAAAACCATAAGTAAAGGGCCTTATCCTATGGGCAGTGAACTAGCACTGCTGCTGGAACCAGTGAGCAGTGGAACCAGCTGGAGCCCAGACAGGCTGGAAAGAGGTAACTCAGGGACAGCCTCCACCCCTTCCCCTCCCTCTCTCTCACACACACAGACCAGAAAAAGGTGACAAAGGCATTGTTGTCAATCTGTTGACTGGATCATTTTAATTCTTAAGAGCTGGAACCACTAAAATGAACTATTTAAAATCAAAAAGGATCCATAAGAGTTTTACAAGATTTTTTTTTAAATTACTGCTCTATCATCAACAAATAACTTCTCAGTATTTAGCTGAAATCAGTGGAATTCTGGCAGCATGAAATGTAAGTTATCTGGTGGTGAATGAAGTCTTTCAGGACTAAAGCTCAAAACCAGGGGTATAGGAGATACCACGTATCCAACTTAACAGGAATGGACCAGAGTCATAAGTAAACACAGTCCTTGTAATTTTCTAGGTGAAGGCACAGTGATAACTGTGGTAGCAGTTTGTCCTTCTCCCCCTCATACTCTGGTATTTTATAACAAAATGAAACTAATTAAATTAGAACTATGTTCCTAGGATTTTTTGGAAGTAAGTTCTGTTTAGAAACTTTACCTGACATCAGAGATACTTTTAGGTGTTTCAAACAAGATTTCAAGGAGGTAGACTGTTTTGGTCCTTCCCCCTCTCAGGCTTCAGCACTCTTATTTTGGCAGTATCTTTTTATTTTCTCTAGTAGAATTCAAGCAAATGATGTTTACAAAAGCATACTGGAAATTAGCCCACCTTATGTATGCTTTGATGAAACCAAGCTTACCCTATTTCATCCACTTGAATCTATATGTTTTGGCTAGTCTTTATTGGTCACCTGAATTGTGCCCCGGGTACACACAAGTAGACAGAGTCACATTTTTCCTGCAATACTGCATTGCATTGAGAATAATCTTGTGTCCAGTTCCCCAAGGACATCTTTATGATGTTTTAATTAAATCCTGACCCCTCAGCCGTGAGGTGTTGATGAGGAGTTCTGTTATGCAGCAGAAGAAGAGTTACGACTGTGGCACTGTGGGAGCAACACCACCAGGACATCAGCTGTCCTTTGGCAGCCAAATGCAGATTCAAGGGGAAAAAACTGTGGAAAGGCTATCAGATAAGAACTCCACTTTCAAAATGACCAGCCCATGCAGCCATGGTGAGTGGGCTTCTCCTAAGTGTTTTCCTGAGAGTAGAGGCTTAACCTAACCATTGCTAACCCAACTGCTTCCCCTAGCAGAGTCAGTTTTCTGCTCCTACAGTTTCCTTCATACAAGCTGAGCATCACCACTGAACATCTCATCAGTAGGGAAAATTGAAGGCTTACATCTATTACTTAGCTCAATGCTTTACCAAAGCCTTCTATTATCCCTGCTCCCACTCTTTCTCTACAACCATGGATTATACAACATTGAAGGCAGAGATCATGCAGACAGAGCTTTAAACCAGACAGCTTATATACCCCTAAAGGGTGAAGCTGATATAGCATGGATCCATGTGAGCTGCTTCAGCACCTCCAGCATAAGGTGCAATCCATGCCTTGCTGCATTCTGCTGCAGCTGCACTGAGCATCCCTCAAGCTTGGTATTGCAATGCTAGTTTATCTAGCTACTAGATAAACTTACTACCTACTGTAGTAAGGTAAATGTCCACCAATGAATGTGGTATGCTCTCTTAGGGACATGGTTTAGGGATGAACTTGGTAGTGTTGTGTTTATGTTTCGGCTAAATGTTCTTTAGACTCTTTTCCAACATAAGTGACTCTATCTTATGATTCTGTATTGCACAGAAGCCACTGAGGCATAAACCAGTCTTCACATTTCTCTTCAGGCCTCTTATCACCACCATCAAAAAGCCCATTGCTCGTTGTGTCTTGTGGTGCTGAAGCATCCTCATCAACTTATCTGCCCTGGAAGATGTGGGATTTGGATGCAATGGCAAGCAGACCCCATCTACAGACTGATGAAAGATCTGAGTTCAGCAACAAGATCTTCAGAACAAGCAAAGGGTGCTGATATCATGGGCCAGGATTTTACAAAAGGTCCTGAGCCATTTATGAATGCTAAATTTCATTGTGTCCTGTGAGAAAAGCACCAGGAGGGAAAGAACTTGGTAAAATGTCAAGCATGAGTAGAGACCTGATAAGACTCATTCTATAAAATTAATTTGGAATAACTTTGGGTTTCATTTCAGTGCGGAGAGAAGATTAGGGTCAGGTTTTTTTATCTTCTTCTAAAGTGATGCTGTTATTCCTTCTTACATTTCTATAATAAACTTCTATGAAGTGCAATTCAAAATTCACCTGCAGGATTCAGTTTTATTGCCTAAATCAAATGCATCATCTTTACTCCAATTTCAGAGGGCATTACAGCCATGTGTAGTAGTCCAGACCCTCTCAAAAAAAAAAAAAAAAAAAAAAAAAAAAACAAAACCACAGTAATTTAATTTAACAGCAAGGCTTTTTTCCATCAAAATGATAGATAATCACCATTATCAAGGTTAGTCCTAATTACAGCATATGGCACAAAAACTTCTATAAATACTAATGCCTATGCTGAGCTTTGGAATTTGCTATCTCCCATTGGATGTATGTACCTCAAAAAAAGAATCTAGTAGTAACTCTGGAAGAGGAACTGGAACATTATCACACCTCAGGCATAGTCCTTTCCCATCATCTTAGCGAGATCCAATTTGATATTCTTTGTACCTAAAAGGGTTCAACCTCACAGCTCCCTCTTCTGCAGAAAGACACTTAGCCATCTCGTCTAATACTGAGTTTATGAGCAGGCCTATGATATGGAGGCCAGCAGAATGGTATTTAGGTATGAAGTGTCTTTTGAGGTGAAGCCATGGACTCCACCATTGATGCTGACATAGCCATCATAGGTAACCTCCCCATGAATGGAGAAAGTAGGGAAAAATTAATTAGGCCTAATTTTTATCCCTGCAAGAAAGTTTTCTCCCTTGATTTTCCATCACACATAGCAAGACAGTTTTGAAGGAAGAAACACAAGGTAGTGTTTTGTATTACCATGTAAGACAAAAGCCCTTAAGAGGTAGTTTGAAGAGTTGAGGCAGGTGTGCAGTTCCCTTGCTTCTGGCTTTCAGGCTCAAATCAAGTTCACAATGGTCAAAGTTTGTTCCCTAGTGAGGTGCTCTAAGTGAAGGTCCAAAGTATCTCTAGGTCCAGCTGGGAGGGCCTACAGGGCCAGCTTCTGCATGAGAGAAAAGTATACTGTAATATCTGGGCCCTTCGCTTAGGAGTTGGACTTGATGATCCTTGGAGTCCCTTCCAACTCAGAACATTCTGTGATCCTAATCAGTTATGTGATCTATGCATTGATCAAGTGGCTCCTCCACTCTGGCACACAGATGTAATAGTGCCCTATTTCCTGAGAATGTCAACAAGGCTCCACATGTGTTTGTCACCACCCAAACTAAATGCCTGACACCTTTCATCCCTGTTCTGTTTGATTTTGTGTGGAACGGGCTCTCTGTCTTGTTTAAGCCTCCAAACATAGTGCAGTGTGTTTAGACCATAGTTATTCACTCAGTGCACACACCTTATATCATAACAGCCTATTGCATTGGGAATGGAAGAAGTCTGATCCAATAACCCCGTTCCCGTTTTGTAGGAGAAGAATCTTAATACCTCCGTATACTGAAATCTGAAATGCTCACAGAGCCCTGAGGACAAAGCATCAGATGTCATCAAGAGGAACACAGGCTGCCATGCACAATTTCAATATCTAGCATTTATTCAATTTTTTTTTTCTTTTCTTGTGCCTTGTGGGCACTCTTCCTTTTTTTTTTTTTTTTTTTTTTTTTTCTGTTAATAAACTGTGTTTTTTTCACTTTCACCCCCTGGTATCCATTTCTCTCATTGGTAAAAGAAAAGGGAATTATTGAAGCCCTTTCTGCTTAGAGGAAATGTTCATTCCAGGGCATTTTCTCCTGAAACTTGTCTCAAAACCCAGACACATGCTTTATGCAGTACCCTGGCTTTACTAAATCTGCCAGTAGTGCCTCTGGCACCACTGTAGAAATTGCCTCTGCAAACAGAAAGCCCATGTTATATTGGCCATCCTGAACTGGTAACTTTCAAGGTTTGTCCAACGTTTCTAGCACTGGACAGGGGGACGTAACCTGCTTATATATCATTCAGTTCAAACCTTCATGAGGCTGTTCTTTTTATACTGCTTCTGTTCAGAATGAATTTGGTGCTTTCAAAGTTGGGCATTAATTTTTTCTTAATAAGATATCATCATAAAACATGCAATTTAGTGCTTCGTTTCTTCCAATTTCCATATAGGAATCCGACTCTGCTAAATTTGAGCTTCAATCCCCCTGGCCCTTCATGTAACTCGTGCTATAGACTATGAAGGGTTACCGACCCATAACAAATAAATTAATAAGCTTGCATAATTATATTTGGGTCATTTTATTTCAGACCGTGAAATCAAAATCTCTGTTCACATTAGTGCAGGAATTGCTCTAACTAGCCATTGGGGCTCCCTTGATATACCATCTGCAAATGCAGCAGACGTGCACCTGCTGGACCAGAGAATCCATGCTCGTAGATTGCATGCATGCTTTTTCCCCATTATCTTTTTTAGGCATCAGCTTTGAGTCCTATTTCTATCCATTTCCTGTCTCAAAAGAATAATTCTGCTTTACAGCATGATCTTTGTCTTTTGTAGTCAACAGTTGCTGAAAAGTCTCACATCCCTACCAGGTGGGTCAGATTACCTGGCCTCCATCTGTCTTGGGGTGCAGTGCAGAATGTATTGGCACAGACACCAGAGAGGACTCTCAGAAAGCCTGGGAAGCAGGGCTGTGCTTCTCATGGGAAAATGTGTCATAGCACTGTCACTTATCCCACTTCTCTTGGCCTCCTATGCATCCTCTGCTAAAAGGACACAGTCTTTATGACAGCTTGAGTCTTTGGAGGTTCTTACTTGGCTCTTCATGGCTCCATTTCACCTCATGATCCCTTTAAATTGGAGGCATCTTGGATTGCTGCTGTTCCCAGGAATCTAACTGAGCTTGAAAAATAGTTTCAACTTCTATCCCTTGTAATGTGGTCACACAGGATAAGACTGGTAAGGTTAACATCTAAGTTACTGTGATCATCCCTATAGACACCTTGGGATCCATCATGGAAACATGTCCATTACACACAGCATGGAGTCATGAAGAGGGATCTTCCTGCTCCTGCTGTATGCTTAAAGGGCCAAAACAGAACCAGAACCATCATTCCATGTATTTCCCCACTCCAGAGACTCACAGAACACTATTTCTGCCCATAGCAAACAACAATATGGACAGTCTGTCAAGTGACTGACCACCTGGCATCTCTTGAAAACACAGCTGTACAGAGCTGTCTTGTGAGGTGAGCCAGCTGCCATCCACAGCTGGATGTAAATTGCTCAAACACACCATGGTGAGGAGGAGGAGGAGCATGAGAAGATTTTAGTTGAGAAAATAGAATTGGAATGTGCTCCAGAACGGGAGATTAGCTCACTGCATTACTTACGATATGTTAGTCAAATAACAGTAGAGACGAGCATCTAGAGCTGCATGGAGTTCACAAAGTTAGCAGGGCTACTGGTAAATATCCATGAGTAACAGGGCAACTTTTAGACACAGAATTATTTTTTTGGTGGCTAAAACAGTGACAGACCTCACCCAGCCTCTGCATAATAAGTCTCAAAAATGGTGGCTTCTGGATGGTACCAAAGGAAAGATGGCACCAAAGGAAAGATCATATTGTATATACCCTGTGCTGATGAAGTTTCCCTAAGCATCTGCTGGTAGCCCTGTCAGCCTCGTATACTGAGCTAGATGGCCCTCTGATCTAGGAAGAGAGATCTCATGTCCTTCTAAAGGAGGATCTATGGGGAGACAGGTTATGGTAGCAGAAAAATTACGTCTTTCCCAGTTCCTTTACAGCAGAAATGCCTCAATTCTCCCCTCAGTAAGCTTGTTGATGTTCCCACCCACTGCAGTACAACTTGTATTTGAATAGCTGAGGGTAGAACTTCTGGAATTCACATTTCTATATGTTTAATATAACCTGAGAAGAGTTTACCTGTCTGGAATTTTGGATGCAGCTATTTCATACAATAGCAGATGCAGCCATTTTATAATTATAAAGTTAGCAATGATTTTGTCACAGGATGTTTTGTGTGCAAGAAAGCCACTGAAAGAAAATATGAATCAGAAATGAAAGTAAATCTAAGCAGAAATGAAAGCAGCCGCCAGCTTCCAGCACAGCATTCCAAAAGTTTAATTGTGCAGTCATCACCCTTTTAAACTTAGACCATACCGTGTTTGGAAAGAGAAAAAACAGAAACAACAACAAAAGAAAACCCCACTGCAAAACTTTTTGTCACATTAAGGGACACACAAAAAGACGATTTTGTCATTTTAGTGATGACTTCCTTTGATTTTGTCATTTTAGTGATGACTTCCTTTTCATTTGCGTCTAGCCCTTCCAAGTACTGCACATGGGGATGCCAGGTCCATTGCCATTGTGGTGGACCAGCCAACAGGGGGCAGCCAGAGGACAGGAATGAGCATCAGAGACCGACACCCCTTCACTGGAGAGCCCAGAAAAGCAACAGTCAATCACCCCACCGGCAGACCTAGCTGGTCTCCAGACTGATTCATTAGACAGACACCTCCCTCCCTGTCTCATCATTTCGTTATGACACAGGAAGATGTCAGCCTTTCATGGGACAAAAGGACATTCTCAGGAATGCAAAGGACTGAAATATCATCTCATACCCTGGCACGCTTCCAGGACACCAAGGATGCGCGGTCTCCTTAATCACAAGTCCTTTTTTGGTCCTGCTGCATTTTAAGAGACCAGTCTGACTCAAAGACGATATCAGGTTTGCCTAAAGTAGCCTGGAGGATTTGCATTTGAAAGCCATCCAGTCCAAGCTTTACCAAACTAGCTTTCCTGAAATTAAAAGCAGAAAGAAGGGTCTTGCTTGACAGTGCTTTTTTTTTTTTTTTTTTTTTTTTTTATTTTATTCTGAGCTTTGCCCTTGGGAGAGAACACTGCTTTCTGTCTCCATTATAATATCATTCAAAGGTATGCTCCTTTTATTTGGGCGAAGTCATTAAGCAGACCACCAAAAGGAGGACAAACACAAGCTATTTTGGAAGGCTGAGTTTTCACTCTGAGGATGTAGTCCTACAAGTTCACCTCTGTGTCATAGCACTCTTCCTACACCAAAAGCCAGTGTTCATGGAAGATCAAATTAAACTGGGCAGCTTGACATTGTAACTGGGTTGGTCGCTGGATCTCAAAGGAGTTTATTGCTATGGAATAAGTTTGCCAGAGCATAAAATTCAAGGCCTGACAAGTAAGGATTTCTCACAGGGTCCTGTACCTGTGGTGGATTCTGGAGCCAAACATTAGCAGCTCTGACTTTCATCTCACACGTGGGATAGTTATAAATAAATGAGAGATTATCCTCCTCCCTGTGAAACAAGAGAAGTGAGGAAAGGAATGTTACCCAATGAAATCACTACAGCATAATCTTTTCAAAACGCTGCTACTGAACTCACGCTACAGTCATATCTTCTTGTCTGCCTCGACTTTCTAGAGCTCTTTTTCAATGATTTCCTACTCTTGAATTTTAAACTCAAGTCTTCTGCCTCTGTTTATGAGGTGCAGGGAAGTTTTTCTCACATCCACAGGACCTCCCTTCCTCAACAGTTGCATCCACCCTCATTGTTCCTTTCAAGACACTTGATCTATTCACCAATTCTTGTCTACTTCCCTTTATCAGCCCAAATTTTCATGTAATTTTATATTCTTAAGCAAAAAGATCTTTCCATTTCGTTTTTTTCTTAGGCTCAGTGTCAAAAGCTCACTCCTACCTCACAACACTCTACACTGCTGCACATTTCTTGTCATCTTCTAGCTCCAATATTTGCTAGCAGACATGACAAAGACTGGGAGCCACAGGCACATTCAGAAACACAGTAACTGGAAAATAACAATTTAAGATAGTGGCATTTCAACATGGATGTCACTTTAGTTCTGTCCCCATCATTAATTCTAAAGGAGACTTTCATCTCTACGTTATTGTATTTTCAAGCTCTATAAAGGAAGTTTCTCAAAATCCTTAAGCAATTCACAGCACATATCCTAGTCAGAAAGCAATCATGTCTTTTTTCTAAAAAAAGCTGGTAGATAAACCATATTTGCAGGGTGGTTTCCTATATTCATTGTTCAAATTGCTACATGCTAGCTGGGCCATGGAGAAATGTCAGCTTCTCAGAAACTTTCTTTATATGCAAGTCCCATTGCCTGCCTAAAAACTGTTCAATCAGTTAGCAAAAGCCTTTGTTCCACTTCCTTTCTTTCTTTCTCTAAGGGACACAGCTGGCCCTCTCCTCTGCTCCCTCAAACACCTTGGATTTGTGAATGGCTACAAAGAGGCATTCTCACTAGATTCCAGAGGCGTTTGTTAGCAGCATTGAGCCAGAACAAGATACTCAAGGTCTGCCAACACATGTGAAAGACTGGGATGGCTCAAGCCCCAGATAAGCAAAATACATGTTTCTTTACACGTTATTGCTCCAAGTCAGCCCCAGTTTATTGTCCATCAAAGCCAAAGACTGTCTATCCAACTCACTGGGACCACACTGGGACCCAGATAACGTATTTCAGAAATTCTCCTGAGAAAGAGCAGGAGCATTAGTAAAGCAGCACATGAATTAAAGCAGGCTTGATCCTCTTTAGTGTACACTCTGAGCCTGGGGCCCGCTAAGAACCTTCTGATCACTTAATCTGCCTATCTGGAGGATCTGTATATATACCAGATAATCCTGGTAATCAAGAGTGTAGATAATAGCATTATTATTTTATTCCCATAAATATTTAAAAATAAATGTTTTCTTCTCCTGTGCAATCTGATGGGTAAAATTCACACACTCAGAAAAAGAAAACAGACCTGCCAGAAAACTGTGGAAATGCAATAGGAATAAAAGCAAGGATAAAGTATCTCAGAAGGCAAAACACACTAAGTAAAAACATTTTGACTGGATACATGGTTTCCAATCTTCAGGTGTAATCAGAAATTACTGATAAACAACATAGAGCTGATGCTGTTTTATGGGAGGGGTCAGAAAGCATAACCATATCTACACACTTTAGTTGTGTACCCGGAACCGTTTGACCACGACCGGCAGGAGCAGGAGGCAAAAAGAGACTGAGATGTGGCTCAGACAGAGGCTGACAACTCCCTCTATCCAAGGGGTGGGGAGCTGGGAATGTTGGGGCAGTGGGGGAAAGGAGAGAAAGCTCATAGGCAAGAAGGGCAGTCCAGGCCTGGCACGCTGGTGAGTGATCACAGCAGTTGCAGTCCTATTCTGGTGCCCCCCTCAGAAATGCAGTATCTGTTTGAGCCCTACTTAGCCCATTATGTCACCACTAAAGCCAAAGAAAAATGTTGACAACTCAAAGACAGGACTGAAGGATGAAGTGTTACTGATATAGTTCAGTTGGTAAGAGTGGAAAGTCCAGTCCTCTTTTAGGGCTGTAACAACAGCAGAGCCGGAGCAAATCCTGTTAATGGGGTTTCTCCTAGCCTTTGCATCTCTGAAGAAATGGACTCTTGATCTTTCCTGGAAGACTTTCCTTCTGATCAGAATTTCCTTCTGATCCTAAGGGAATTGTAGCAAGGACCAGAGGTCACTGCTATGACAAAGCAAAGGTTTGGGAGCAGCAGTTATTGACAAGCTTCTGTTCAGTGAGCACCAGAATAATCCCCTAAATCATCAAGGGAAACTCAGGTCACCTTCCATTCCACACATCTCTAACTGTGGTTTATTAATAGACCAAATATATTTGCTATTTCCACATAAGGTTAGTCTGTTCCATTTAATTTGTTTTGGGTTTGTTTTGTTGGGGTTTTTTTGGTTTTTTGGAGGGGGGTTACTGTAAGATGAACAATACTTATTTTGTATCACTCCCCCTGAGAAAAATCTCTGCAGTCTTACCAGTTTCCCAAACTTCTGCAGCCTTCACTCACATAGTGTAGGATGGGGCTTGGAAGGGAAGAACTTCCTCTACAGCCAGGCACTCCTGTTTCTCATTGGTTTTAAATTGCAAATTTATAATGAGGGATACACCTAGGAAGGGATGGGATTTATTTGAAATTTAACAGTGGAATCTGGCTTCTCAGAGTTCTAGCCATTAGACTACAGCAAAACATTTTGTGATAAACCACAGCACTGCAGTTTGAAATTGGACTTGAAAAATCATCTGCATCATATACCATCTGCAGATCAGGAATTAGTCACCAGGAGCTCTTGAGCAACAACAAAATAAATTTATACATTTCTGACAGAAGGATTGTGCCAAAAAGAGCAGACTAACCAAGAAATATTTTTTGCTACGCAGTACTTACACAATTCTTATTATCACTGTAGACCCACAAGTGACTCAGTTTGTCTATCTTCTGGAAAAGTATTCAGGATACCAATATGATTCCTTATTCTTATGTCATTCATGGAAAAGTTTTGGGGTTTTTTTACTTTATGGTTTTGGTTTGATCCACAACAAAGACAAGCGGCTCTTTAGAAAATCTGGATTGATTTTGCTTTTCAAATTCTCATGACATTCAGTGAAAGCTTAATCCAGCACTATTGAAGTCAGTGAAAGTTTTGCCAATGGCTTCAACTGGGAATAAGAATTTGATTATGCACTAGTGAGAACTGTCTGCATTTGATTCCAGTACTTGCAAATGCAGAATATGAGCCTAAACAGATTACAGTTGGTCCCCAAATGGCAGTACCATGGACTAAACCCAAACTCTTGTTTGGTTTTTTTTGGTTTGGTTGTTTTGTTTTGTTTTGTTTTTTTTTTTTGAAAGAGGAATTGCTTCTAGAATTCAAACTCCAGGAGACTTGCCTTCTGTTTCCAAAGTATTTCCTTGGTCTGCAGGAGAATAATACCCATCCTCCTCCTTTTTCTGTACGAGCGTTTTTTGTGAATAAATTTTCACAGATTCACAGAATATTCTGAGTTAGAAGGAACCCACTAGAATCATCAAGCCTCACTCTTCAGTAAATGGGATTGAGAGCCTTGGAGTTATTAGAACCATGCTCTGATCAATGGAGCTAAGTCCAGGCCACTGACTTCACAGGATGAAATAAAAAGTTGTCATTGTTCTTCTGTCTGATTGCTCCAGGTTGACTTCCCAAGCCTGCAGTCCCTTCCTCCCCAGCACCAAAGGAGGATTGCTCTTATGCATGCTCCATCTTCCTTCTCCTCTTCTTTCCCTGGGGAGCCTCCACAAGCACTATTCAGATATGTTAGGTCTTCTTTGGAATTTATTTCATTAGGAGATCAAGTCTTCCTTAAATGTCAAAAGATTGTCTGGAGTGTTTTTTTTTTGTTTGTTTTTTTCAAGAGAGGATGTTTACATTCCTGGCTTTCACCTAGTTTTCCAGGTTATCAAGATTTCTGTCAGGTAGTATATTACTTTTTTTCTGCTCCCCACTCTCCACACAATTATCTGAAGTGCTTTGTGTTTTCCCACACAGGGCCCACTTCTGATCTCCTCCAAACAGGTTTTAATCTGCCTGCTTTAATGGAGTTACTTCTGGTTTAGTTCACTTTGGCGAGGAATCACTCCATGATCCTCCACGGAGCTGTATTGGCCATCAGCTTTCTAATTGTGATGAATTATGGTTTTATTTTCTTTTCGGGGCCTCCTAGCCCGAAATCCACACCTCAGCAAAAGTCCCACCATAAATCAGTCTTCACATCACAGCCAGAAGGACGACAAAGAAACAGAGCATCAGGATCACAGGAAGAGGATGCAGCATGGGCTCTTACCCTCCACTCCATTTTTCCTGTCGTCTGTGCAAGACTAAGAAGACAAAGGAGTTTTTCTCCAAACCCATTTCTGCTGATGCTTACACTAAGTTGAGACATTTTAATCTGTCCTGTCCACAATAACTCTGCTAATCCCATCTGGGAGTTTCACAGAAAGAAAAATCTCACCTGCTCTAGAGGTATCTGCTGGTCTGCTAGAGAACAACCAAATCTAGTAAAGAGATTAAGGGGGCAGTTCCAGAGACAGATGAGATATGTGGAATGGTTTCTCCTGGATGCATCAATCTTGCATCTAGTTACAGTAAATCAGCGCCACAATGAACCCAATCCATTTCAGGAACACATGGGCTAAGGGTTCATTTTTACAGCTGAGAGCAGTTTATTCCCAGAAGTTAACACCTTGCAAAAGGAGATGAAGCAGATGAAACATCCCAAGCTGGAAGTCAAATGTCTGTGTGTGTGTTCAATATTAAAGAATTTTTCAATATTTGCATTTTGTAAGCCTTAAGTTAGAATAGATATTGTGGCTAAATAAATTAAAAATTAAACATAGACACCCTATTACTAAAATCTGTATGCTTAATATCTGAGACAACCACTGTGGTTTCTTCTTTCTGTTTGTTGACTTACAAGATATATGGTTAGTTTTACAATCCAGCCTCTAAAACAATGCACACTTTTTACTAGTAGCATAAAATGCTCCTGATATTACTATAATAAAATATTTTACTTGCAAATAATCTTATAAAAGTTTTCCTAAAGCAAGGAGCAGAATGTGGCACATACATAACCATTCCTGGTTCAATCCACCACCCTAACAGTGATTACATGTTAGAGAGATATTTGACAAAATAACAGTGAATATTTTTGAGAGGAAGACTAACAGGATAAACTGTCTGAAAATCCATTCAGATAATGCAATGAATGAAATATTCCAGAGTTTTCCTTAAAAACGTTTGTCTGAGAAGTGTTGCTGAAGCTTCTTAATGAGAAATTACTAGCGAAGGAGCTCTATCTACAAGGCAGCTGAGATAAAGTCCATGAAGAGATATATTCAGAGCCCTCCTCTGGAGGCAGGGCAATTCATTTTGAACCCAATTTCTGCTTTCAAGCAGACAGAGGCAGAGCAGTTTGTTGTCCACAGGCTCTCAATAACTGACTCCCCATTCATCTGTGTAATCAGCATAAACAGATTCATTGACAATATCCAAGTGAAAGCTCGTTATCTTTCCCACTAGATCAAAAAAAAAAAAAAAAAAAACAAACCCACAACCAAAAAAAACCCCAAAAAACCCCCAAAAACATATGTATCTTTTAGTGCAGTGAAGGCTTGGAATCAGTATCATCCATTATTGACTTTGAAGCTAACGAATAGCTTTGCACAATATTAGAATTACTAGTATGAATATAGCTAATGGATATTAACACAATGTGAAAAAGTGGTCATTAAAACGCTGTAAAATGCATTTGGTTAATAATTAGCACCTTTGAAAGCTTAACTGCTTAACTAATGCATTTATTTCATACATTTATAATTGCAAAATCATATGTACTCATTTTTATAAATTATAGTTTCAAAAGAAATGTGCTCAGTGTAATTCTAATATACCTTTTTTTTGCTTCCTTTCTTTCTCTTTTGCACATTATAGAAAGTGGAAAGGAAGAAGATTTCAGCAGTAACCCAGTTATGGTAACAAAAAGCATTCCCCAGGCAAGAAGCAAAATGCCATGTGGAAATGCAGTACTCCTGAGTAGACACCAAAGAGCCCAGTCCTCTCTGTCCCAGGTGTTCTCTTGGAACAGCCACTTGATTTACTGGTACATTCAGGATCTGCTGGATGATCATCATGAATCAATGAGCTTCATCAAAAGTTTAGCTTCAACACAAAGGCTTTTCCCTCAACAACGAAAACAAAAAGTGCTTCCATTCCCAAACACTATCATGGTAGAGATCCAGTTTCCTGATGCAGAGAATCTGCAAGAAAGTGGCTGAGTTTATCATATCCTAGAGGGGAAAAAACTCAAACAAATAACACCCGGAATAGCCCTCAAAATAAATAACAACAAAACATCAAATCTGGATGAGGTTAAAAAAACAGAACAGAAGGAGTGTGGAGGAGAGTAATGAGATGACTTTCCCTTAACAAAACTTCCACTAGAGAAAAAGAAAAATATTTCAACAAATATCTCCTATTGTGTGTATATCTCCCCTAAGCTGGAGATTTTCCTTTCTTTTTCACAACATCCTTTAAGCAACTCTTCAGGTTCCTGTGGAAAAAAAAAAAAATCTCCTCAATTCCTTACTGAGTTCATTTGAAATTCTAAAAGTAATGAAGCTTTTGTCTCCCTCTTAACCTAAGAGCTATTGTTACCTCTAAAAATAAAAGAGGTAATCTGTTAAAGAGCTAAAAATACTGAGCTCTGAGAGCCTTTTCAGACATGCACAGAAGATGATTGACACCCTTGCACCTTTAGTCTTCACGAAGAAAATGGTGAGGCAGGAGCTCCCATGGCCACCTCACAGCAACTCTTTCATCAGCTGTCTGCCAGTTGTTCTCCCACAGCTCAAATAAGTCCAGCACAGTGTGGGGAAGGTTAGTGCTCAGAAGGTGGTGTTCATGAAGAATCTAAAGCAATCACCCAAAGGTGCTTGGGCAACACTGTTTTAGGAAAGAGCTCTCTATCTTTTTTTAGGCAGGAAAAGCAGGGTGTGCTTTCAGATAGGAATGCCAAGAAGTCCAGCTATGTGCCACCTGCCCAAATCCCCATGGCTGCAGGACAAACAAAAGCTCTCCTGGAACACAGTAGGACAAGGGGAGCAGGATGGGTGAGTCACTGCATGCTTTAAATTGAATGGGAGGGTTAAAACAATTATACCTAGTTACCAGTAGCACAAAAAGCTCTCCTGTCTATCATAAAGAAGTCGTGTCACAGTGAAGTCTAGTCACAGTGCAGTGAGAAAAACTGTTCATTTTCCAAAGCTAACTGGTCAGAACAGACAAACATTTGCCTCACTTGCCTAACTTCAAAGTTGTGTTGAGTGTCCACAGCAAGTTGTTGGCAGAGGCAGGACTACAGGGATGAGTCTGAGCCAAGAGATGAGGAGTTGACCCGTGGCAGACACATCCAGCTCCAGCTGGCTCCACCAGTCTCCTGCAGGACACAGAGAAGTTCATCAGCTGGAGCCTCTGTGATAAGGTAACACAGAGAGAGAGAGGAGAACTAAAAGGAGTGAGAAACAGCAGAGGGAACATCAAGGTCAGAGTGGGAGCAGGTACACCTGAAGGAAGTGTAGCCCATGGAGAGCCCAGGAAGCAATAGATATTTCCTTAGGGACTGTACACTGGAAGGAGAATCCACATGAAAGCACAGGAAAAGTGTGAGAGGAAAAGAGCAGGAGAGAGAAATCACCAAACCTGGCCATAACTGCCCCCTGGCACCACTTGGGGACCATCTACAATATCTTTGTGTTTCTTTAGGTCTTACTGCCAGATTCTATTCTAATTGGCAATAAGTTTAATTAACTTTCTCCAAGTCTGTATTGCCTACAACAGTAGCTGGTAAGCAATTTCCCTGACTTTATGTTGACCAATGAGCTTTCTTATCCTATTTTCTCCTCATGCCCCATGGAGAGGGGTCATGAGTGAGCAGCTGGATGGAAATTTGGGTGCTTGACAAAGCTAACCCACCACAAAAGTGAACCCATTACAGTGCTCCAAAAATCTCAGCAGCACATGGGCTTTCTCAGCCGGGAGTTCTGCAAGAGGATGTACTTGGTTTCAATCAAAGAAAGTACTGGGAAAGGTAAAACGTATTTCACATAGTTCTCCTACAGACATGATAATAAATACATAAATAAAAATATTATTCCCTAGGGGAAATACCAGTTTCAGCTTTTGCTGATCACTTGGAGGGAGAGGAGACATCTGAATGATCCTGGAATCCCCAGTCCTGCTGTCCTTTCTCTTAGAAATAAAAAGTAGAGTGGAGGACAATTGAAGATTCCCCAGCAATGACACCATATAGAGGTTCCTTTTGATTCTAAAAATACCCTGTTTAGTTCAAGTTGTACTTTCAAACAAAAGATGCAAACCTGCTTCCAAGTCCTGATTTAATTTCAACTGGGAATCTAAGGACATAGAAAGTTTTCCTTGCTCTAACTACCATGGGACATTTTGGGCATTTTGGTCACTTGTCTCAGCAGAGGCGTAATCCTAAACCCTCTTTCTGTGGCCAGCTGCTTTTAGCCATTTTTAGTCTACAATCTTTTAAATGTGAACCAGTCTTTTTCCTGGGTTCTGAATTCTTATTATGACATGTTTTCCATAACTTGCAGTACATAGAGGAATGTCCTACAACTTCTTCAACTTCTTTGAAAAGAAAAAGGGTGCAACAGGGAGGACAGCAAAGGAAGAAAGATTCCTTCCCCTAAACACTCATTTTGGGAAGTGAGGAGAGGCTGAAAGGACATTTCTACTGTCTAGCAGATTGCTTGTGCTGTGGATCTATTTCAAACTCATAGAATTACCCAAGCCTGCACAAGATGCCATGAATTAATCTCTAACTCATTTGTACTCCAAAATGTTTCCATCCATTTAGGCTATCAAGGGGTTTGCTGTGCTTCCAATATGTCATTATAAAGTCCTTTAAAATATTTCAATTCTGCTTTAAACTTAACTCCTCAAAGAACTTTAACTGTGCAGTATAAATTTATGAAGACCATATGAACGATGTTGAGCTCATGATAAAAGTCAGAGATAATCTAGAAAAAAAAAAATTTGGACTACAAATTATTCTTCAATGTTTATGTCTGTTTCCACTAGAAGAAATATCTCTAGCAGTGCCTCCAGGACATATCTCCTGACAGAAGTCAGCCAACCTACCTCACGTGTCTGTGAATATTCTGAAATCAGTCGTCACTTCCACAAAATCCTGCATTAAAGCCTTTTGAACATGATCCTGTCAAGTTTTACAAGATTCACAGGGTTTGTTCAAAGACCAAACTTTCTTTTGAAAAGCTGGGTTGTTTCTGCAGGTCATGTTTTAACTGGAGGAGCTCTGCCTTTTTGACCAATGCTGACTCAATGCCAAATCTTGTCTGAGGCTGGACACCAGAGCTGTGCCTTTTTGTGACACAAATTAAAATCAAGTTTTGTTGTTCTCAGTTGACAGAGACTGTGTAGCACTTAGGCAAAAGCTGTAGCATATCAGCTATGACCTCCTGTTAAAGCTGTACTTTGGGTAGCTGTACTCCAGCTAGTCATGCTCTTTACCATCGCAAATCAACCAAATAAGCTCTACACTTGGGGGCACTGCTGTGGGTTGACAAAAGAATTGTTCTGGCTGCCTGACATACACCAGAGAGAGCATTTACAAATGCTTTAGAAAGAAGTGCAGTATATTGGTCAGTGTATATTTATTTCCAAATCTAGTATCAGCAATATTTCTAGTTTCTATTGTGCTAGCAGAATTTTAATAAAGATTAAATCACTCACTCAAGTTTCACTTTACTAACATTGTAACCTGGGCCTTGTAATCAAAGGGAAAAAACTAATTCTGGCTTGCTTCTTGTATCCTCAATCTGATGATGATTTAGGGAAAAAAACTTCAGTTCCATAGAATTACCTCTCTCCCAAATCAAATATTTGTTCTCATACATGAATCATGCAAATCCCTTGTTTTTCTGATTCATCCCTGTGGACTTCTCTCCAGTAAAGGAAGGTTAAATGAGGTGGCCAGGACATCTATAGTACCTCTAGAGCAGCAAAGCAGGAATCTTTCCTCAGTTGTGGGGTTACTGAAATTTCCATAAGCCTGTCCTCTAATATCAAGTCTGTTGAACATGAATTGACATGTGTCCTGTAGTGTCACCTGTTACTGCTGTCCTGAGTCTTCTGGGACATTCTTTTCTGGGCTTCAGGTCCTCTTTAGGACCTGAATTTGCAGGCTCACATCTGAGGAATATTATTCTTTCTCTTTCTCTCTACAACTTATGATTTTTAAGGCCATCCATTTTACTTTGCATTTGACATGAAGGCAAGGAAGTACATTTTTAAAATCACCTATTGGGAAAGTAATAAAAGCCTTGAGCTATTAAATTCATACACGTTTTTCCTTAGCCCTTGCCAAGTTATGTGCAATAAAACATTTTGACTGTCCTTGACCAGACTTGATTGTTGACTATCAGAGTAGCATAAGATATCCCTCAGACAGTCTGATTACATTATACAGTGAGATTATATTAAAAGTGTCCTACATTTTTGACTGGGACAAAGGCTAACCATGAAGATAGTGAAGCCTTTGATTGTGAGATATTCCTTCCTCCATCTTATTTAAGAGTAAGATCTTCTGCAAATTCTTAATAAGATCTTCTGACAGCTCACATTTATTGTTTTCTTTAGCCTACATTTGTGTGCAGCTTATGTGAGCAAACCTGCCCCAGAGTGACCCATGCCCCAAAACAAACTCCATTTAAACATCATGCTGCTGGCTCTGTGAAACAGAGTTGTTTCAATAGGCTTGCTCAGTGGCAAAACTCCATTTCACATCTTCACTGGCCCAAGTAATTTTCATTTAATCACTCAACAGAGTGCAAAGGGCTTATATGATTCATTCTGAGGAAAGGAACATATACTTATACCCTGCTTTGTTTTCATTTTTTAGATGCTTTTATAAAAATAAGACAACCCAGCTATAACAAAAAGATCTTTCATTTGACATTCATCATTCACATTCATTTGTCATTAAGTTAGTAGCATTGAGAATCTCTGACTCACAAAATAAAGCAAAAGTCACCTTAATAACATTTGCAGGAAAATTGTATCCCTGCTGTAATGTCTACATGTGTGTTCAACTATGTGACCCAAACCATACAAGACACAGACATACTTCTGATCCTAAAGACAGAAAAACAAAATTATCCTCTCGTGCTGATGAAAAACTCAGTGAATTTTTTTTGGTTTTTAAGGGTTTTTTTGAGCTACTACCTTCAGGGAATCTGGTAATCTTCATTCATAGCCAGCAAAAGAAAAATAGCTGAAAATGCACAGAGAAATTTGCAAAGGCCAAGCCAGGGTCACCTTGGAGTTTTCTGGAAATGTCCTCTGATAAAGGCCATCATAAGGGCATTAAGACAAAGAGTTTATGGGGTCAAAAAGTAGCTCTCTCCCCACCCCTGCCACACAAGCTTCCTGGAGTCATACTCACAAACATCTAAAAGGGCCAGGACACTCTGGAGTGTGGGCAGGGTCTGCTGAAGAGAGAGCTCCAATGTATTGAGAATATAAATTCAGTATATTCCTCTACAGAAACTTCCCATTAAACCTTGAAGCCATTGCTCCCGAGAAGATGTGACAGGACAACCACATATTCTTTTATATTCTTTGCTTCCCAGAGAATATACCAAGTAATCCACCAGTCTCATTTGGACAAGAAAAGTTATTTTACAGCTTCCCATACTGACAATGTGGCCTGACCTACCGGAATTACTGAAAATGTTCCTGTTGATTCCAGCGTGCACCAAAGTGCACCAAAGTGCACCAAAGCGCCTCTTATCTTCATTGACATATTCCTGTTAATAAATCTTGCAAGTAGAGGTTATTTTCATTTTACCAAGGAAAAAATCAAAGGGAGGTCAAAAGACTTGCTGTAAAGATACAGGGTATAGAAAGTGTCCTTGCCAGAACACGATTTTGGAAGCTTAGTCACTCTTCATCTCATCCTCAAGTAAGATGAAGCTATTTTCTCATACACTTTTCTAAAATTAGTGCAACATTAAGAGCAAAAGGTAGCAGGAGACATCTCTCTTGACAGCACCCACTTCAGTAATGGCTGTATTGATAGCCAAAAAAAATTTTATTTTAAAATAATCCTTCTAAGTCCATTAATCTCCAGTGTTTCTTCCTGACTTTCTTGCCTAGAGTTCAGTCATTCTTGAAAAAGTAAGTACAAATTAAATTAATAAATTTAACAAATCCAGCATAAATTGTTGCTTGGCTGTTCGCATTTTGACTGGAAGTGATCAGTCTTTGGTGCCATCATGTCTGAGAATCAGTTGGAAAGATAGGGAGAATTTTCTGCCCACTGATAGCTGAACTTGCAGTTTTAGACTGCTGAGTAGGAGCTGAAACCTGACAGTTCATACAGTCCCAATGCCCAAATTATATAAAGAAAGAAGTTTGCAGTAAGAGTGGAGTTGAGACTGGCAAATGGTACATGTTGAGCACTATGCTGAAAGTGCATGCAGCTCATAAAATGTCTCTTAACACAGTAACACGACACTTTGTGTATCTGCTCTATTTTACACATGCACATTTTAAATGAGATTATACCATTTTGAGCATTTTTTTCTCTGAAAGACTCATTATTACCATAATTTGTTCCACGATAAAATCAAATATTCACTAATGTTTTTCATGCCAGAATAACAGGGGGGAATACTATTTTAGCACCACTGAAAATTCCATCAAGTAGAAGAAGAGTTTAAAATCTTGTGCTTCTCAAGCTCCGGTTTTTAATTAGATCTCTTGTATCCTTATTTTCCATTGGGGGTGGGAATCCTTCAGAGCCCAACACATCAGTAAAAAGCACAAACTTACCCAGACCCTATAGCTTTATTTCATTAATACAGAATAGTTACGTATCATTGTGGATATAATGCAGCATCTGGACAGTTTTCCAGTCTCTTTCACAGTTGTTTCTCCCTTTAGCATTAAGAAATAGCATTTTCCTTTTTAACTTTTCATCTTAAATGTTGTGCACATCGAAACACAAGCATCTCCCCCTTGCCAAGCTCTCCAAAATAATGTTGCTTTTGAACTGTAGGCCTAGCCCACAGAAGTGTGCAGAGATAAATTTTAATTTTATTTCTGTTCCACTGGCGCCTGCATTTATCAAAGCTGAAACACACAAAAAGTGTGTCAGAGATTATATGACATAAATTCTGATTACAAAAATAAAAAGAGGGTATTATTAAGCCTTGCAGAAGGAGAGTGAAAAGGCTAGCCAGAGTAACTACTGAGAGATTGCAGTGCAGCAGAAGCTTTTATGCAATGTCTTGAATCAGCAATGCTTTTTGTGGCAAAGGCCAAGATACTTAGCATGCCTTTGCATTTAACCATTCCACTGTCCAGCACACCTTCTTTCAAAACTGCATTTTAAAGAGATATTTGAGGTAATCAAAAGCTCAGTAATATAAAACAAATAAACAAACAACCAAAACACCAGAAAAAAACCCAACACAAATACATAGCACTTTTGTCAGTAGTTTATTTCTAGTTGTGTGAAATCTGATGAATCACCTCAGCATTTTGGAGAAGATGATGCCAATGACGAAGTCACTGGGTCTTGCACTGTGCGGTGCTAACGCTTCAGTGACCCCAGGACCCAAGCTGAGACAACACAGCATCATGCTGTATCTGAGAGGCACTGAAGTGCCTCAGGAAGCACTGAGTCATCATCACTACATGGAGCAAGCACACTTCTGGACATGGAGAGCAGAGGAGACTGTAGGGATGAAGCACAAGCCAAGCAGAAAGCCATCTAGTTTAACAGGCAGAAAGAGCAAAGTAACCGCGAGCCCTGCTTTGCCTGCACCAGAGCCCTGGAAATTCATGCTCTTGGTGTGAACAGAAGGGAAGGCCAGAACAACTATGATGGCAATTGCTACTGTGTTGGCTGGTCAGGATGGATCAACTCTTTCCCTCTTGCTGCCATCAGCTGTAGTAGCATCACCAAACCAGTTTCAGGAGGGTTGCCTGAATCTCTGGTGTTCGCCACTCTTGCCCTCAGTCTGACTCCTTAGAACAGAAGATGACCCAGGCCACATTCCTTGCTAGAGAAAGATGATAGTTGAGTTTTTCCCAGACAGCAGAACTTGAGCAGAACACAACCAACTAGCTCAATCCATCCCCTTTCAAATCCTGTTTCTACCACCGGAGATATTACTTTGGCCCACCTGGAAAAGGAGACACAGAATTCTGCTCCTGGAAAGCACAGATCTTGGTGTGTTTGTGCATGTGGGAATTGGAGCTTAGTAGTTTTGTCCTTTGTAGGCATCATCTTGAACAAGTAACTTAGGTCTTAAAACAACTGAGGTAGAAATAGACTGAGGAAGTTATTCTAATAACTAATATATAGTTATTGGAATAAAAGTTCAAGGTTCAAGTCTGAGGGCATAAAGGGATCAGAATCAAACTGGAATTTTCCTGACTGTGAGGAGTCACAATCCAGACATCCTCTCTTTTCACTGGACATGTATGTTGAGGAGACTGTTGCAGTGCTACAGTCTCTTGAGCCTCTCTATGCTGTACATTGTTACAAACCAATTTGATTTTTTTTTTCTTATTTTATTCTCTGGACTGGCTAAGTGCTGTTTTGTGTAATGCAGGGAAGCAGGGGTCTAGTTAAGCATGTGTAGCCATTCACACTGACACTAAAGACCTGATCCCCTCAGTCTGCCGTATACAAACTTAAATGACTGAAAAAGAAATCTGCCTTCAGCTCAATTGCTCCAAATTACACTTTGTTTTGCATTATCGAGGAACATGCTGAGCATCACCTGGAAAAAATAATAATTACCTCACTGTAAGCAGTGCTCTCAGAGCTCTCTACCATGTGGTTATTTTGTCTTATTCGGTATGCATCATTTTGATCTAAAATAATTTACAAAAATACAGTCATTGCCTTTGGCTTTCATTCTGCTTAAACTGTCACATAATGCTGCACATGGACTGTTTTCTTTCATTATCTCCGGCCACCCTGAGCTAGAGAGCTTGCATTAGCACTACACCTCCTATAGCGGCACACATCTAAGCCAAGGATTAGAGCACAGGACCCAGCCTGCCAGCAAGCCAGCCACATTTGCATTTGTATGCTTGGCCACACTGATGCAGGGGGACAGGGTAAAGAGAAGCTGTCACTTGACTCAGTCTCTCTAAATAAATGAAGGCGAAAATACTTGATAAATGCGTGATAATCAACACAACTGTATAGTGAAAGAATTATGGCAGGGTGGGTAAGGAGGAAACAGACATGTCTATTTGTAAAATGCCATCCTAACAAGGAGAGAGCAAGAGTTATAAGATCACTCACCTAAATACCTCCCAGGATGTCTTCTCTGATTAAGGATTTGTGAGAGTTATTGAGTTTTGAATTAGATGCACTTTAATAAAACAGTAGAATGTTCTTATCTGATTGCACCTGTATTGATTGTGTTAAAGAGGTCTATCCTCAGATCAAGGTCAATGATTTTACATAAACTCACTAGCTAGATGGAATTGCTAGCAGTGCTTAGGACTCCCATAATATGTCCACCTTTCAATATATGATACCTACCTGTGAAATCTAGAACTGGAATGAACCTAATGCTCTTTCCATATTCTCTCTGTCTTCTAGCAGCACAGTACTTATTCTAATTAAAGTGTAAAAATAATTTGGAAAAGACCACTCATGCTAGTAAACTCCCTAGCAACTGTCTTACCAGCTACAAAAGGAAATTTTACACATATATTTAAACAACAATGTTTCACAGACTTAAAAGCACCCTTGACCATTTTGAAATGCTGTACTTCATGTAAATATCCTTCTTTACGCAAGGAAAATGGGACATTAATCTGATTCATTGTTCCATTGGCTTCAGTAGAGCTGATCCAGCTTTCTGCTGCGGTGTTATAATTTGGATGGTTTCTGAGTGATATGCTCATAGCTCTCCTCAGTAACTATACCCAAATATTTTATATATGTATGTAACTATATACATATATATAAATATAAAGTCCAGTACATGTAATTATGAACATGTATAACATTTAAAATTGCACATACCCACCTACTGCTTTTAGTCTGTTAGCTTACCCTGCTTGGGACCCTGAGTGCAGATCAAGGAGCACAGCTAGCCAAGACTTCCTGCCAGTCCCCAGCTTTATTTTGGAGCAGATAAGCCCTTCAGAGCTTAGCTAGACCAGGAAGCTACCCCGGTGAGCGAAGGTGCCAGCAGGCCGCTCATTGCCAGCAGGTGAGCAGCAGTGCATGAATGTGCAGTTGTGCCCTGTGGGGTGACTTCAGCTTCACCATCAGCCCTGAGAGGAGGTCAGCAGTGCTGTTCCAGAGGTGACAGAAAAATATCCTGCTAGCCACTCTCACCTGAACTCACAGAGGATGAAGTGGAGGAAGAGGACTGTTCAGTAGGCTGTTTGCCGCTGAAGGAGATGCTCAGCAAAGCAGAGGTGATCCTGGAGCTGAGGATAAGAGCCTTTTGTATGGGCATGGTGAGGCTGCACTGTAGCTGAGAAGGGAAAGAGGCAGCCCTAAGCTGCCCCCTTCAAAACTCAGACTGAAGAAGTACTTGTCTTGTGAGTTTTGAAGATAAGGTGATATCTTGCTCCCTATGAGCAGGTGGGGAGACTTCCAGATAAATCTGTGCCTCCTCAAATGTTGCAGGAACATTCTTCACTTCATGGCAAGTAATGGAAACTGAGCCAATAGAGAAGTCTCCTGTCAAGTTTATAGGCTGGAAAAAGGACTGAACAGGACCCATAAGCTGGTTTCTGTTGGTGACTCTGCTGAGAGACTGAGGCAGAGAACCCGAAGGGGACAGCTGCAGGGGAAGAGATGGACTTACTGTTGAGAGAGGCAAGGGTGCATCGGTGGGGCAGGTGTTGAGGCTGCTGGAGACCCAGATGGCAAGAGATTTCCTGAGTAGTATTTCCAAATGTCACAACTGAAACATGTGAAGGGGAAAGGGATCCCAATACCCATTAAAAGCAACTTTTGTTCATGACAACATGAAGTCTGTCAGCAAGGCACGGAAAAGCTGCCACCCCAACTCCAGATGGAAATACATCTTGTCCAGATAAAGTACAGCTCAAGAGCTTGTCAGATTTTTCTTAACTATCCTGCTAGTTTTTCTGTGAAAATTTCAGCCCCAGCCACAGACACAGCAGGAAAGGAGGATTTAGGAGAAACTAGTTTGGCAAGGGCATCTGGAGCTTTCTCTGGAAAGTCTCATGATTCTGCATGTCCCAAGCTTCAAAGACCACCTGGCCAAGATGACAAGCACCCAAAGGAGGAAAAAAGAAAAGCACTCACTGCTATCTTTGAGCCAAAAAATTCACATTTGCTATCTATGGCAAAGGACACCAATAAGAATCCTGTCTCCTCTTCAGCTGGCACATTTTCATGAAGGGTGGGATTTCATTTGGATGATACATTGACTCCCATCTGTTTGCCATATTTTCCTGGTGCTGCTAAGTGCTGGGGAGGAGAGAGTGTGTTCATTTCTGAGTTTCCTACTCCCTGAATCAGCCAGTTAGAGTGAGAGCAGAAGGGAATTAGATGGTGCTTCTCAGCCAGCAGAATGTCGTTCAGACAGGACTGTGCTTGAGCACTGACTGGTCACACAACTTTTCCTGGATTATCTGTTATCATGTTTGCCTCGGCAGCTGAATGTTCTCTGTCCATCAGCAGGTAAAACACACAGTGAATTTTGCTCAAAATTGAAACAAGGATAAAACACTTCTCATCAAGGGATGAATTGGATCCCTTTTCCTTGCAATTCCACTGAGCTACTAAGATACAAGATACCTAATCCTTTTCTTTCATGCACCAGCTTCTTGTTTCATTTCTCACTAATTAACTTAATGCAAGAAAGAATTCATAGGCTTTTGAACAGCTTCAACTACTTTTTTCACTGCTGTAGCACTTACACGGTCTAATATGGAAGGAGCTCCTGATGTAATTCCAGGCAGCAACATTGCTCTTTTACTGCTACTCAGCACAGACTTTGATTTTCTCTCATTTGGCAGGAATGAGCGGAGATCTCCTTCCAATAGACAGGTAGTGTGATGAGAAAGGTCTAAATTCTGGGGCTAGCGGGGAGGAAGGAAAACTAAATGAGTAAAAGGAAGCAGCTTCACAGGAGCACAAGCCATTAGATCAATTCATTAAATGAAATAGGGCAAGCATGGTGCTCTAAAAGATTTGTACCACAGGAACCGCAAATTTTTATATTTAGGGCTTGGACTATGACGTTTGCCATTTCTCCTAGCCTCATTTTCATTTCTAGGAGCTGTAGGAAAGAGGTTAAAAAAAAGCTGAAGACTGACTGTCTTCTCATCCTGTGGAACAGAGTCCTGCATTTGTGGGAATCTTCGATGTTTTTGAGAACTTGGCCATGCTGGCTTTAAATGAGGAGGAACGGGGCAGTACATCAGAGACCCCCACAAACACTTGGGCAGCGTGCAACAGAGAGGCCAGAGGTAAACTCCTGGGCTACTCCCCTGTGCTGAGTGTACAAGCTGCCTTCATTTTCAGAGCAGTCAAACCCTGCAGTGTCTTAAAGGAAAGTCAGAACAGCAGCCCAGGTATGTCAGGCAAGAGAATGCAATGCTGAAGAACTGGAACAGATTCTTTGATTAAGTTTCTATAATGACAGAAGCAAGATAACCATACTTGTCCTTCGCCCCGGTCTACTGACACAATGGGACGTGGTCCGGGCCTATTTCTAGTAGGAAAAACATCTGGGCTGCCAGAGATACTCCCAGGGACTCTTGTGCTCTAGACATGCAAATATAAATCAAATCTCATTTCTTCTTTGGATAAGGCTCAAGGAAACTGTCCCAAACCTGCTAAAACCAGGGGTCAAATGGAATTTTCCTGTCCGGACAGAAATAAGGGAATATGAGTAGGGGGTGTCAGACGAAATTTTGCTAGAGTTGGCAGAGTTTTGAATTCAGCTTGGGTGTCCTTCAGGGTTTCATTTCAGCACTCTCCTGCTAGTTTAACCCAAAAAATTGCAGGTACTCTTCTTCTGCAACCTTTTCAGCACAGTTTTGCACATTAGTGTTGTGGGTAGCTCAGTGAATGCCAGAGAAGTCAGGGTGAATAAATGATGACGTTTTAGAACTCATAGTGACACACTTTCAGTCTCATCAAACAGTCTGCATTAGGTATTTGTGTCTGTCTTCACAAGTACTAGGGCTGAAGACATGCCTTTTTTTCTCCTTTTTAAATGAAAGGGAAGACAGAGTTATCCCTCAGGATGTCTGTCTGCAATCAATAGAGATACAGCAGTAGGCACTGTGGTTGCAATAAGCCAGAACTAGGAATAACAAACCAACTCAAATCAAATATCTGTCAAGTCTTCCCTAAACTAGGAATGTAAATGTCTCCAGTTTCTATAAGCACACATTGGAAGCAATCACCATATGCGGTAAAAAAAAAAATAGTCTGAAGTCAGTCAAAGAAAGTTCAATGTATGCGCATAAAAGGAAAGATCTCAGATCTCTCCTTGAAGAGCTTTCAGGTGTGAAAAGATACAGCATGCTTTCACATCCAAAGCACTAAGCTCCCATTCCAAAAATCAGCATTGTCCATTATGTGCTCTAAGCATCCAGCTGAAGGGGAAAATGGACTCAGAGGCCAAGGACCCATGGTACTTGCCTGCCCAAAGGATGCCTCGTCTGGCCTCCCACACTGCCATGCTGTCTGTATCCAGGGAGCACTTGTCTCCCAGCAGCTGTTAAATGGGCTGACACCTTTTGTCGGCAGAGACTTCAACGTGAAAAAATCAAAACACACTCAAAAAGAAAAATAGAGGAAACTGCAAGGCACATTAGACTCCAACTGGGACAGCAAAACATAAACTGGGGTGGGGGAGGAAGAAATAGAAGCTGTTGCTTATGTAGGAAAGAGCAAATGCTTCCAGGGCCACATGATTTACCTCTGCTGCTGCAAGCGTGCTTAAGTTCAGGGAACAGACCTTATAAATAAGAGTTATACACAGAGATGTGCTTAGTTTGCTATGCCTCTCATTGCTAGTGTGTTTACACTTTCCTATTTTTAGGAGTTGTTGTGTTCTTCCAAACACAAACAGGCAGAACTGAATTCATTACCGGCAGATAAGGCAGAAACCTCTGGACCCAGGGGGCTGGGACCCAGCCCTCCAGCTACTCTACATGTTTAGAACCCTTGCACATAGCTTTATGCCATGAGCCACCTCTCTACCCTTCTACCTCATTTTCAGAGTTAGGAGAAAGGAGGAAGAGAAGCGCTTCCAAAGGTTGACTGAAGTTTGGCAAGGATAATCAGACCAGGGTTTTCTATAGTTACAAGGGAGAGACAGAAATCCTCTAAAGTAGGATTTTGGAACAGGAGCCCAGCTTGGCTGTTTTAAATCAATTCTCCATGTTTCAAGCCTGATTCCCCTTCCTGCCATGTGGCCTGTGGGAGAAAGTTGAATTTTGAATGAGACCCCAACCAGGAGGGGAAGGTAGAGAGCCAGGAGGGAAAGCTACAGAGCCATCATCACTGGGAGCCTCCAGCTGCTCCTGGAGCCTTTCATACAGTTTTGACTGGGTTGTCAATTTGTGCTAGTGAGCTGCTTCCTCCAGCCCGCATCACAGTTTTCTTGGAGCATACATCTTTCCCAGCTTCTCTTTCTCACTTCACTTTCCCTCCTTTTCCGTTTCAGCTTCTCTTCTCGGGGAACCTCCCATGCTCTGCCCTCCACCAGCCTCAGTGCCAGCACACTGGCTGCTGTGACCATGCTGTTGTGTCCCGCTGTGAGCTCCACGTCTCCCTTCTGCTGCGTGGCCAGGCCAACAGCACGGCTCAGGCTGCTGTGCAGAGAGCAGGACCTGTCTGCTGGCTTGGCTGGGCAGCACCTGGGGCAGTAGGGTCTGTTCTTGGCTGCTGGTAAGGCATGACTGCAGCAAACAGGATGTCCCAGGAGAGACAGATGCAGAAACCCATGCAGTCTTCCACTCCAATATATGATTTTGCCAGGCCTCAGAGTCCCAAGGGGATACCTAGAGAGTCTGGGGAAGGAGACGTGAGCTCTGAACCTTTTCAACTTCACTTTGGACATGTTTGCTTTATGAAAGTCACACACACAACACCCCAATCAATTGTTTTTTTCATGAGACTCAGATAAACAGGAGGTGATGCTGCTTTAAGTCAGCAGGAGTGAATAAGAGAGATAACAAAGGCAACAGGATAAGGAAGCCCACATGAATAAGATGAGAGCATAATTTTTCTATCTTCTGGAGCTTTCTCTCTTTAAATGTATTGCTTCCATTTTTTTCGTGTGTGTTAATAATTATAAACCAAGAAACTAACACATGCAGTCTCTGTGCCAAGTTAACTCCTTAGGTGTGCATTAAAAAAAACCCAAAAGATTGAAGTTATTATACTAATACAGATAGAGAAACACTGTGGTCTGATCTGCATTTGTGGGATTGAACAAGATCAGCATAAATTCCTGATAATAGCACAATTGCATTGTACCAGGGTTTATATACTGCTTTCAATATACTAGTTCCAAGCCTATATTTAAAGCAGTATGAACACTGCATGTAGGCAAACACTTGGGAGTATGTTTTTGCTCTTCAAACAATTGTAATCAAAGGAGCAGTACTGACCCCACTGCAGTCAGTGGGAGTTTCACCAGACATTGTTTTCAGAAGTTCTTTCAGCTCCCGGAAAAATTCCTGTTAAGTCAGAAGGCTTTCATAGTGCAAACAGCTTTTCGAGGTTAGGGAAAAAAAAAAAAAGGAAGAAAAAAAGGGAAATTACACCGACTGATCAAAGGCAAATCTATGTCTTCGATGCCTACGTACACATTAACACCTCATTAACACTACTTGTACCTACAGAAGAAGTCAAGGATGGGAATGGCTCTGGCACAAAGTAAACAAGCCCTAGGCAGAAATACTGCTTTTTTCTTCTGATAGTACCAGAAATAGTGGGTCCTTGACTGCAGTAGCTTTATTCTTACCCTTTATGAAAACAGAAATGAAAGATTCCAACATTCAGTGATAAAGAGTTTCTATATAAGAACTCATAACAATCATAATAAAAACAGCAGCAAATTGAAGAGAACAAGACTGGGGTTTTTTTAAAGCATACTATCTATTTACAGCATGGTTAAAATATCAGAATAGTCATTTGGAGAAATAAGCTTCAAAAGTGTCATAAAACCTTGCAAATGTTTCATAGCCCTGAAGGCAAGACATCACTAGAAACTGTGATAGCCCAAATGCTCTATTGATAATTCTCAATTCTCCTGGGATTTCCATTTTCACAGTATAGTGCCACACTTCTGCCAAGAAGCAGAACTGCTGCTTCCTCTTCCTACCTCCACCTTCTCCCAGCCATTTTCCTTGCCATACGTCCAGCTCAGCCATCCCATGGTTGCAAACCTCTTCAAAACACTAAACTGGCTGAAAACAAATGTGTTAAAAGCACATAGCGGAAGGCCAGGATGGTGTGCTGCCTCAGTAGCCTGGAGGGCTGCAGCCTGCGCAGGCAGAGTTAGCAAGTTCTTAACTTGCACGTCACTTGCTGCTCCCAAAGCTCCTCCACTGACCAGTGCAGTCAGGACGAGGATGTGCTTGTGCATATGTGTGCAAGTTGCTGAGGAGAGAGTCCTTCATTAAGGCAACCATCATTATCTGCTTTTCTGTATGTCTTATTTTGCCAGGGCTTAAGATTGGGATAGGATCTGCTGAAGCTGTGCAGGATCTGGGGTTTTACTGGGATATCTTGTACCTGATCATTAGCAGGCAAAAAGAGAAAGCAAGCCTTCTTTGGGCTCATGCTGAATCTGCACCCATTTCACTTCTCTAAAACCAATTTTGTTAAACCAGATCAGATGTTCTTATACTGACTTAGCTAAAATCAATTCCTAATTGATTAAAGCTAACTTGAAATAAAATTGCCTAGGCTATAATAAAGGGTGACCGTAGCAATTTAACTGACTGGATTTAAAATAACCCCATCAATTAAGCAGCTACAACTGTCGAGCTTTTCATGGCAGAATTTGCTTCCTCCTCTGTGCTCAGGAAGCATTAAGTGCAATGGGGACCTAATCCCAATTAGTGCAGCAGAGCCCTGCTGTGGGAAAACAGTAACCAATCCAGAGTGAAGCTCATCATGCAAGGCACTGGGTGGAGAACTGGGTTCTGCTTGCAGCTTTCCAGTAAGCCACTTGCAATGCCTCAGGCAGGATATCCTCCCTCCTCGCAGGTTATGAGCAGAGAAGGCAGATTCCTGGAGACAGGAGCTGTCTCATACCTTGGATTTGCAGGGCACTTTGCACCAAAGAACTAAGTCTTGTCCAGGTCCTTGGAATGCTGGTATTAACCAAATATTTGTCTTTGCACACCAAGGAACACCAGCCTTGCACTTTCTCAACAGTTCAATCCAATTTTTTTTTAAACTTATATATGTTCATAGGTGAGACAAACTTAAGCCAAAGTTCGATTTTCTCCCTTTTAATGTCTTGTGTCCTGTTCTAAATTCACATCCATATGGAAAAAATTACACACGTAAAAAACTGCTTCAGCCACAAACCTGCTGATGAAATTTGGCTCCTGTGATTTGGTTTGCTAACGACACATTTGGATAGTCTCATAGGAAGAATCTGCAGTACAGTTGAGGTTTAGCACCAGCTCATAAATAGGGGTTTGGTGAGGGATATAACACTTGACTGCTTTCTCTGTTTTTCCTGTGCCCATTGGAGCCAGTCCTGCCAAGCTGGAACCAGCACAGGTTCCAGCACCTGTGTGGAAGAGCACCCCGAGTTTTTAGCAGACAGCTCCATTATGCTCCTAAATTATATCAACTTCTGTAAACAGGTGTTTGAAGCACTGAGCACCAAACATTTTCTGTCTGTGACACCAGCACCTTCTACTTGGTACACCAGTTAGTCCTGGGAATGAGGGTGGATGAATGCTGCTGCCTTCATGGAGGTGCAACCATGCAGGCCAGTAAAAGTTAAACAAATCCTCTCCTTCAGTCCTCTGTGCTGCATATCTTTTCTCTGCCAGCCCACAGGGAGCTGAAAAATACCCAAACTGCTTAACTGCTTATTCAGAGCAGACATGAGCCAAAGCTGGAATGGGTTATGCAAACTATCCTGAAGACCAGATTTGCTGGTAAAAAAGGATTCGAATCCAGGCCACCCTGTCTTTGTTTCTGCAGAACCAGGAGCCAGACAGTGATTTTCTCCAAAACAACCAGAATGGTTCTATGTCTACTTCATTTCCACATTTTGATTCCCTGGTTTGCCATCCATCCCACACAATATCCTTTCCCTCTGCCTACCAATCACTACTTCACACTTCCAAAATTCATTTACCTTGTATTAGCCGTAAGAAGAGGGCTGTCTTCTTTTCATGGTCCTACTCAAACTAAAATCTGTATTGACCTCCATATAAACAATGATAAAGAACTAATAAACATTTAAAATACCCTACTTACATTTATGTCTAAAATCTAGTTTATGGCCAATGAGAGAAATTTTTCAAAAAACTGAAATTGACTCCTTTGTTTTGGTTTGGATTTGGTTTTTCTCCCATCAGAAATTATTTAGCTACTCAAAAAATTATTTTAAAACTTTTAAAATTTGAAATCTCTTTAAAGAAGTAGAGTAAACATTGATGGAATTCCAGTGAAAGATATATAAGTCACTTATTATTTCCAAGTGTGAGACTAAAGCAAGACATGTACATTTGTGTGGTTATGTATCATCATACATATGTTGTGCATCTGTGTGTACACACACACACACACGTACATGTGGATTTACACTCTTTGCACACAGAAAAATTTATGTACTTGAAATAGATTTAAGTTGCACAATTCAGCCTAAATCAAGTTTGAATCTTCTCAAGTTTCTGAGGTATTTGGATCTAAGCCTGGTTTTCAACACATAAAAAAATGGGTCCTATTCAAATTTAAGAATCCGTTTAAGGCTCAAACATTTCTCACCAGTAACCTTTCCCAGAGTGGCAATGAAATTGGAGCTTTGCAGATGAGACAAGGTCACTTGAAAAATACAGGAACATTATTTCTCTACCAAGATGACATAGGAGGATGGCATTCGAATGAGCAATTAGGACTTCTGCTAGTGTAAATCAGCATATCTGTATGGAAATCAAGATACCACACAAAGGAACACAAGGATTTCAAACTCACATTTTTATCCTTTGTTATGAAAAGGAACAAGACTAAGTCAATAAAGTAAAATGACAACTCTTAGATTTGATTTCTTTAAGCACTGACAGGAATTTCACTTTTTCCTCTGTGTAATCAGTGAAATGCCTTTTTCTAGGTTTTTCACCCAGTAACAAAGGACTGAGCACATGGATGTGAATAAGTTATGAGAAATGGCCATGAAAAATCAGGAATAAGAAGAAGGAAGCCTAGAAACAAGTGCTACATTAGAGACATCTTTTATTTTTGCAACTGACTACATTCCAAGTCGAAATTGCCCCTTTCTTATCAGCCTTAATATAGATTTCTCCTAGCTGCAGTTCCAATACTTAAATACAATAAACTACCATGCTGACATGTTAAAACGTAGTTGTATTAAATGTCCTGCTGAAGACAATTAAATCCTGGTGAAGGCATACTTGTTTTTAACAGCTCTAGCCAAGGCCTGGGCAGGCCTGAATACCAAGGAGGCTGAATTGTCCTCACACCCCAGCACTTCGGGGCAGTAGCAGCCACAGCATTGGCACTTGGTGTGACAGCCAGCCCTCTGCCTCTATCAGTTTGATTTGCAGTTTACCACAAGGAACTGCAATAGTTTGCACTTGAATAATAAATACATAAATAAACTGGCATGAATAACACTCCTGGGAAATCAGCAATGAATTTCCAGGTCTATTTCTTACTAGGAAAAAAAACCAGGGAGAGAGAGAAAGGGAGAAGATAGATTACTGGAAGAAAATTATGCTCCAAACCTTTCCTGGTCACGGAGTATTGACAGAAAAAGAAGTGCTGAACTGTGGGCTATTTGGAGATGCATTTGTCAGTCGGTGCACAACTTCCCCAAAATCTGTTCTTTGTATTTGCTTAATGCTATTAGACATGAGAAAGATTTTTAGAAAACTGAGAGATGAAAATTATATCTTAAATTAGTAGTTCTGACTATTTTTCCTTCCTTCAGGTTACTTCTACAAATCAGATATTGTAAATTCTTATCTTGTTCCCAAATCAAATAACTCCGGTGAGTGGCAAAGGCAGGGTTTGAAAGAGGAATCTCCAATGGTCTGTGCCTCAGAGCTGCAGTTTATTCTCTTCCTCCTCACCTTCGAGGCTGCTTCATTAACTTGGACTTGCATTCCAGCCTCAGCTCCTGTTGTAGGGAGAAAAAATAAAGGATGAAAGAAAACTTCATCATGATCCAGCCAGACCTTGAAAAATTAGACCCAGTGAAGAAAAGAATACATTCGGAACTCGCAAAGACATTTTTTTATTGGCCTTGTAATTTCCTCACCAAACACGCTTTTAGCAGCCTGCCCCTCTCAGAATCTTAATTATCTGTCGGCCCCTCATAATGGCCCCATTCATGGTTCTTCAGAGCAAAAGCACTGTGATATCACAAACACAGGAACTCAGAAGATACAGCATGTTCCTGAGGAAGGGCTGCACACCCACAGATCGCTGGCAGAGCAAATTTGCTACTTGGAGAACATAATATAATACAAATATGTAGATTTTTCTCCTTCCTTAATGTTTTCCTTTTTTTTTCCTGAAGCAAGAAAGAAGAGATGCTGTGCCTGAGTTGTGTACAAAGGCAAAAAAAAAAAAAAATAAAAGCCTTCTGATATACAGTTCTGAAAGAAAGTAAATATTATAGGCTCTCCACCTCTCTCCTCCACCATTTCTGACTGTTCATTGACTACCATAAATTAATATGACTTGATATATTGTAAGGGCTGGAGACATTTTATGAGCTTCTGGAATCTTTTCCAACAGGAAATGTGAAGCATCACTTACAGTTCAAGATTTTTTTTTTTTTGTTTGATTTGTTTGGAAATTAACCACATGCTGAAAATATTTCATTTAAATCAAAATTAAGAATACCAAGTTGGTCGACATCCTTGAGAACTGGACATTTTTAGTGATTCAATACATATTTCTACAGACGCTTTCTATAATAAAAGAAAGAAGAAAAACACTACTTTACCACTAGCTCTGAGAATCTGCTACTTCTCAAGTTCCCACTGATTAATGCTCTCCAGGTACTTTTTGTAGTCAGTTTTTCTTCTTAAATTTGCAGTCTGACTTTGTCTAACAAAAAGAAAAAATTAAAAAGAAAATAAGAAATAAAACAGAACACCCTCCCCACAAAAAAAAAAAAACAAAAAACCAACCAACTTCGAAAGGAACCACATTGTATGCAAAATACAGTCCACAAAATAATATTAAATCACATTAAATAAAAATCTTGCCAAAAAGCTCTAACTTCTGTAATAAGTAATTTAAGAATTTTACCAAAATATTCACTGATCAGAGGAAATATCGACTTTGTATGTCCATGCTTGTCTTGGGATGACAGTTTAATTTGATATTGCAATAGAAATGGTCACTATTACTTCAGGATCTGCTGTCTCAGGTCTACTCATTCAAGACTGACCAACATCCTTGGGGTAGCTTTAGTAATACCTACCAATTCTTACTTCAGCAAATGTGCTCCTTCCAGAACTGGAGGGCTAGCAAAACATCATGAGCCATATTCTTAGCTGGAATAGCAAAATAAAAGTGATCCCAGAATAATGATAAGAATGATGGGTGGCAGAAAAAAAGAGGGGAAAAAAGTTCATGCAGAAGCCTTGCAAAGTAAATTTTAATTTTGATCCAGTTCATCACACCTAAAATTTTCATTTTATATTAAATCATTGTATCTAGTATGTGCAGATATGATCCAGGTCAATTTGCATATCAGAAATATCCAAATTAAAAACGAAGCAAACAAACAAAAATAAACGCCCACCCACAAACAAGGATACATAAAGGCATTTGGACATCTGAGGGTGAGTATGTATAGATAACACCACCCTGAAGACCTTCAAGCAGTAAGACAAGGAAAATAAATACAAAATTGTGTTTTGGGGCAGGACTCCTTCCCAAAGTCCTGTTTTCAACCTCCAGGGAGGCGGCCTCAGAGAGAACCGAAAGCCAGAGGCTCCTCACACACATCCAGCTGCATGAGCTGCTTTAGAGACATCTTCAGGCTGGTCATGCTCCAGGAGCCTCATGGCATGAATGTGTGCCAAGCCACCACCACCACACTGGCACCTTGCAAACAAGACAAAGGAACGTAAGAGAAAGAAACAGATGTTTTCAGTCGTCTGGAAAATGTGTCCTCCAGAAGAGGTGAAGAGCAGAACGTGTGTGTGCCAGGCTACCCAACTGCACCTGCTCTAGGCTGGTACAGTAGCATGTCTCCACATTTTATGAATAATAAATTCCTGAGTTAAAGGGGGGGATCACTAGAGAGAGTAGATTGAAGGAAAGCTCAAGTTAAACAGTGAGAAATTCACCTAATACTTGAATTTACCCACTGACGCCCAGTTTTGCATCTCTAGGCAGAAAGAAATTGACCTCTTCACAGAAGTGGTGCACTGAAGATGTTTAATAAATTGCTTCAGAAGCAGAATCAGTTCTGAACTTAACACAGGTGTCTCAGGGAGGAAAAACGCACATAAAAGCACTGTGCAAACTGCTGACAGCACTAGCTATGTGAGAGACAATCAAGGTACTTAGCGTTTTAAAACACATGCCCTGCATAATAACCAACACTTCCAGAAGCCTCTGTCACTCTTCCAAGCACTGAATTAAGAGAAGTGTCGCTGTATCAGGATCATAAAAGATATCCTTTAAGCCTCTTGCATAAATGCATGTGTTCTGAGATGGAGAAATGTGAACTCATATTCTTCATGTATCCAGGGGCTATTTTTCCCCTGAGAAGTTGAGGGGAAAGGGGGAGCGGGGCACCACACTATTGATTTTCTACAAACACATTTAACCTTTAGCAGCTGCTGTCAGCATTTCCAGTGCTAATACCAACAGTGAGCAAAGTAGCTGGAGGAGTGCAGAGAGCTTGCTTCAGAAGTGAGGCTAAGGAAATCAGAGATTCCTCTCTCAGCTCAGAATGAATTGCTTTAATGGCCATACTGGAGAGGGTATGGATGCAGGAGAGAATGAGGGAGGAGAGAGGGGAGGTGTACCCACAAGCTCAGGCAATATTTCCTGCAAAAGCAGCAAGAACCTGCTCAATAATTTCCCTGAGCCACTGTATCTGAGTCAACTAATAATACTCACATCTAAAATGTGCATGAATCTTCTCCTAAACATTTCCCTCAGTGAGTGCTGTGCAGCACCAAAGAAACAGTGCTTAGGCCACAGCTGATGGGGGCTTCCACTGCCCAGCTTCCAGGCCTGGCGAAGGCTGATGGAAGCAGGGTGACAGGAGTTCTGCAAAAGGCAGTAGTTGAAAAGGCTGGTAATAGCTTCTGTAGCCCTTCATTTCTAGGTCACTAGGTTGAATGCAGAAGCACACAGAAGTCAGCTTCATCTCCCTCACAGTCACACAGAACCTACATGAAGGGAGGCAGTGCTTTCAGCCTAGCTCCTCCCAAGCCACTGCCTGCTCCCCGTTGTGAGCCCAGGCTGACTTCCTCTGGGACAGTCTCCCGAGGAACACATGTAGCTGGTATGGCTTCCTGACACCTAAAATCCCGATTCATGTTAGGCAGGTGATGTGTCCTCATGACAGTAAATTACAATTGCCTTTAATTCTTGACCAGCTTACCCGCACTCAGGCCACTGATGTACCTCCACCGGGCATACCTCACACACCGCGCTGCCGCATCTGCTCTCTGCGAAAGCAAACCAGGGGAGCCGCAGCACCAAGTCTCCCTGTGTCCCACCCAAACATACACTCCTCAGTTCAGTCCTGAAGCAAACACAGCACCCCCTGTCCTAGCCCAGAGACGGCCAAGGGCTGAGCCCCTCAGCAGAGCCCCCATCCACAGCACTTGCTCCCCTCTCACTTGGCGGCGGGGGCTGAGCCCTGCTATCATAGAGCTACGACTGAGTTTTCTAAAATGTACTGGTTGCTATTTTTTTGTTGCTATTACCTCCTCCAACACAGTTTGGGCTTGCAATATTAAGACAGCTTGGGTTTACATACAGAGGGACTACAAATAGCTTTCCTGCTAAATAAGTGGTGCAAACACATCACTCGACGGTGCTGCGTGGCTCACAGGATTTATGGTCTCGCGTTGGGGATGAAGAGCGCGGTTCTCTCGTGCTGTTTCCATTATGAATAATGCGGCCACGCTAAACTCACACTAATAAAACCTGAATGTATCACTGCATTGTTTGGCACTCTCTATAGGAGAAACCCATCCGTTACTGAGGCGGGCACTGAAAACTCTTTGTGACAGGAGCAGCACAGGGACAGCTTCACAGCAGCTATTCAGAGCCACTTTACAGCTTCCTGAGCAGAGCCCAGGCTGGGCTGCATGCCAGCAGTGTGGAAAATGGCTGGCAGAGGCTCTGGCCACTGATTTGTAGGTCACGTGGATCCCCTGGGGAAGAAGGAGCAGGTACTGAGAGAACCTGTTAGAGGGTGCTCGCTGCATGTCACTGCCCACCTCTAACATTTGCTTCAGCCCACCTGCTGATGATTCCTCTGACAAAGCAAAATGATTAAGAGTCTGAAAACTGGACAATCACCCCACTGCTTCAGCTGCTACACAACTATTGGTGGCCACCAGAGCCTGCACGGGCACCAGGAATGTTCCAAAGAAAGCAAAGCAGGCAGCCACACCAGTGAGAGGGACAGTGCAGGCTGCTGAGACAGTGTGCCTGGAAAGGCATTCCCCGCTCTCAGGGAAGGAGTGAAGGCACCACAGACTTTCTGCTGTCTCCAGCCCAGTAGCAGAGGCAGAGCCAATAACCACAGAAGGTATGACTGCATACCCAGGTCAGAGTTGAAACCAAAAGCCCACCTACTAGCAACAGTGTCCGCTTGACAGCCAACAAGCTCCAGCCTTCCTTGATGGGCTGAAATATGCTGCTTCCTGCATCACTAGGCTGGCCAGCCTCCTGTATCCTGCTCCAAACCACTTTCATTTTATGAATCCTTTAACCCTGGGAAGTTACCCTAGAATGTACTAACACTATCCCTTACATTTTTTCTTCGTGAAACTCCTAACAAATGTCTCCCTAAGTTGAACTGCCTTCCTTTAAAGAAACTCATGACTTAGCTGCTGGATTTGCCTTTCCTCCAAGCAGTGGTATTTAGCCATGCAAAACAGCCCTGTGACTTCACCCTACTGCTGGGGCACAAAGAGAGCCCTGATGAGAAAGTTTAAATTGAACATCTTTCAGCAGATGACAAACCTTGGCCGGCCTGCAGCCTTTGAAAGGCCAAAATGCAATGCAAATTAAAGTTCAAGGAGCTTAGAAGAAAACTATTTTAGCTTTAGGCTTTCAACCAAGCAAAGAAGAGTTAAAATTGTATTTCAAACAGCAGTTCAATCATTCACTTTCCCAGTATTAATGAACGCCTCCTGCATGTTTACCCAGATAAGGCTGCGATTCACGTAGCAGGCATACCCCAGAAACTTAAAAGGTCAAAAAGATGGCAACAAAGAATTCTGTTAATATTACCTAGAATCCACTCTGTTCCTTTGGCTATTTTAGTATCAGTAAATAACTCTCTACATTTTCTGACCTAAGCATTTCCATTTGAGAAGCTTCCCAGGCTAGATGTTTCTAAAATGTTACCAAATGATTAAACACAAATCCTCAAGTGAAGAGAGCAGTTTTTATTAAATATCCCAGAGCAGTGCTGTCTGCCCACACTTATGCCCATGTCTGGCTGCTGGCTGATAAACGCCTTGGCTTTAAGATATTACTTATTAGCATGCCTGTATATTTCCACCTCACACAGTCACCCAAGGGTGATTGCTATCTGTTAATTGAATTCCGTGCCAGCAACTGTGTCTTTCTGTGCCTGCCATTATAATTTCGAGGATTGTGACTTCATTTCCTATTTACAAGTTGCAGTGATGAAAAAGTGTTTTTATTTATACATAAATAAGCTCAATATTTTTGTAGCTGTATGGCAGGAGGTGGGTGGAAATCACATGTGAAATGCATAGGTGTGTCCTGGTTTTTGCTTTACTTTTTCTCTTTTTTTAAAGGCAATCTGCTTTCCACCTGAAACAGAGCTGGTGTGATGGAATATATCTCCAGTGACAGAAGAGGAGGTCAGGGGAACAGAATAAGAGTCTTAAGTTTAGAGCAGAGCAAGCTGAGACTGTAGAATTGCTTGGGTTGGTGCCTTCCAAGCAGTGGACTCTGTGGTGCAGCCTTACTGCAGTAATGATTGGCACACCTACCACGTTTTAATCAAGCATCATTGCCTTCATCAGAGGGGTTTATGCAATGTTTCACCCATTGGTTTGGATGTGAAAATGTGATGTATACATTGCTTGGCTCTCCCAAGACTACTCTATGAGACTGAGGTGGGAGCGGGAGGAGAAGGAAGCCATCAGAAGAGACAGGACCCCAGAGGTTGGTCTGAGTTCTGTCCCTGGATTTCAGCAGCAGGAACCTATGCCTCAGATAGCTTTTGCTGGCCTCCAGGAAGGAGCTGAAGCTTTTGAGAAGACATTGGTCATTTTGAGTTTGGACAAGTCTGCTTCAGCAAACAAAAGAAATTCCTGAGCCACTAACCACATTTGGCTGCTGCTGCAGAAAAACGTGGTCTATAATCCCTTTCATAAACACACTGAGATCCACTTCATAATCCCTCTTGGCTTTCTTGCCCCTCAGTATGTCTGTAGGAAAATTGTTCAAGGATCTCAGTCCCTGGAGGATCAGAAGCTGATTTCTCTATTAAGATCCCCAACAAGTGGCTAGTAGAAAACTAACTGTAAAAAAGCTTGGATGGTGTTGTAGCCACCTCAGGCTAAGGGTTTGTGGGAAACCAGGATGATCTCTTTTTGCCCAACCAATTAATGTTTGACATAAAAAGCAGTCAAGCCTACAGCCAAGCAAGGGCTTGTTGCAGGGCACTGTATGGAGGCGGATTTCCTACTACTCACATTACAGGTGTGAGCACGCCTGCTGTGAGCACTCCTATTCCCAAATGTCTCCAAAGAGAGCAAGTGAGTAAACAATTGAAGAATCCTGATCTGTTAGGTCAGACACTAGCCCAACACTGTTTATTTAGCATGAAATGCTATGAAAGCATTCCTTTTTAATAAAACTCTTAACATTTCCTGATACTTGTCTACATGAGTCTCCTTCATCACTGTTTTGCTTTACCTTTTTCCATAATCAGAATGTAGTGAGACATATGTCAATTAATATAAATACCCAGGAAGTTACAAAATGTTTTGTGACCTGGAAATAAAAGATTTACAATCAGATTCATTTAATTATCCTGAGAAATCCTTATCCAAATGATATTACTGCAGTCCAACCTGTCTTCAGTTTAAGATAACTTCTATTTAGTCTGGTTTTATTAGGACACTGTCAATATGCAGGATGCATATTGCTATAAATTAGCTTTGGGAAATTTTAACTACAGGCAAGTGTATACATCATATTCATCACTGATTCAGCTAACACTAAAAAAACCTGGCTTCAAGTATCTTCTCTTTGTCTATAAATTGTACTATTTAAAAAATGAAATACTGTTTTCAGAGTAACTTCCAAGGACAAAATGTTTGCAGCATAGTAGATGGAACAAAAGTTGCCATCTATTATTGAGATCACTCAATAATTTTTAGATTTATTTTGGCTGCTTTTAACTTGTGAAAACTTTATCCACTTAAAAAGATTTTTTTTTTAGGTTGGATGTCATCCTGGATGTCATCCTCATAGCAGTTATAAATTCTGTTGAAATTAAGTTTCTGAATTTTTCTTGTTTTTTTTAAATATAGGAAATCCCTGTGCATGCAAAAGGGCCGATAAACACATAACTGTTAAAACCCAAACTTATTGAAACCTTCTAATAATCAAATTGGTCAATGTCAGAATTAACATGATTGAAATGTTCCAAGGGCATTGTGAAGGGGATTTGATAGTATTTAACTCATGAATAGTAAATATAAATAATATATGCCCTGAAACCAAAAGAAATTAAATCAGGCCTATATTTAAACAACCAGCAGTGAGAAAAACTTTCTTCAGATTTTGAATTGCTCACATTTTTTTCTGTCAAAAATATCATCACAAACAAAATGTTCCTATGAAGTATTTCAATTCCGACAAAGCAGCAGTTCCTGGTGGAAGATATTCTGGTCAGGAAAACCCTTCAACACAATTACTTCAGTCTGTCTTTGATTATACGAGAACACAGTGCTCTTTCAAATGTCTCAAATGCAAAATTAGTCCTGCTTGGTGTATGGCTCCAGCCAGAGAGGTGAATTAGAACAGGGCGTTCTCTTTCTGCAAGCCCTTGCTGTTGGAGTGGGAAAATCAGAAACATGCGTGCTGAGCCAGGTCAGTTGCTTGGGTGACCAAATCCAGGAAAAAGTCCTTGCCTGGGAACCATTATAAATTTGCCTTGGTCTGATCTCAAGGCTTGGCTGGAGCCTTGGCCTGTGACACAGCGTGGGACACAAGCACCCATCTCAGCTGAAGGCAGCTGGGGGACAACTGGAGCATGGCTAGTGAAGACCAGGGTATAAGGCACATGTGCATAATTGGGGGTTGAAATAGGATTGCACCTTACCTCTGGTTCTCCATAAATTTGAGTGCTTGCCTTTGAAGGGCTAAAATTTTTTTAATCTGTTTTTCTGTTGTTGTATAACTGTATATAGTACATAATTACTCATAATACATTACTGCACATGCGACTCTGCAGACAATGTTTAGACATTAAATCTTAGCTCAGTGATTGAATAGAGGGTACAGTAAAAATAAATATCCATGTATTTTGTAAATATTTGCATAATGAGCTATTTAAATGCAAGAGTTTCTAACATATGTAAACAATTGGAAATACTCTCTGTGTGTAAGTCTAAAGTGGATGTAAAAATATACACAACCTCCTTTAAAATCATATGATTTAGGAGTCAGACATTGCATATTTTTTAAGGCTTTGTATATAACTATTGCAGGTTGTAAATACCCATTGTGTTAAAAACACATTGCTTGGTACAATTAGTCAGTAAACCACTGGAAGCTTTGGATGACAAGGACAGTAAATGGACATTAGTGACTGTCCAGTTACAGTGAAAGCTCTTTGTGGTGTGCAGACTTGATAAAATATCCAGAGGCTTACAGGACTCAGTGTAATCAATCCCAGCCCAACAAGTAACAGAGGACATAATTTCCCTCTTGTTAAAAAGCTGTCATGTAATGTGCTGTGGAATGTCTCCCACAAAACTTTCTCGCAGCCCAGCTGTCTGTGCCATGGGAACTGGGAGGCTACCTCCACCTCACTGCTTGCTTTTCTGGTCTTGGTCCAGTCTGAGACTTCTGAACCAGCCTGCCAAAGTGGCACCTTAAAGAGGCCCCACAGCCTTAGCCACAGTGTAATGTGACTCAGCATGGTTTTTGCAAAGGAAATGTAGCAGTGGAGGATGGAGAGAACAAAATTACTTTCAAAGTGAAAGCTTTATTTTGTGTTAATAACCAGCCTGAGCTGGCTGTCAAGGAGAGAAACAATGAGCATTGTACTTGGTAGCTAGGCTGCCTTCTGACTAATTACTGTTCCTGCAGAAAGGACCAGTGCTCCCTGCCTCTGCACTAGGGACCAAGGCAGCTAGTTCACACCCACAGTCACGCTCACACCTGATTAAAGAGGGTGAGTAGTGGATTGTTGCTGCCATCTCCCTCAGGCTTCATGACTCAAAGGGACACTGCTACAAGATGCATCCCATCACCTGCAGAGCACTCCATGTCTCTCTGGTGCAGGGGATGAGTAGAACATCCCCGGCTCTGGGAGAAACAGCGCTGTTGCCGGGTGGTGCCCCTGCTGCCTCTGCCATGATTCATGGCCACCATCAGTGTCCTAAACGACTTCTGGTGCAACAATTAAGGCCTGTGAGCTCCTTAACATGATGAACTCCTGGTTCCTGAGCAGTTAATAAATGTTTGAGTCACTAAGGAGCTAATTTAAGATACTCCACAATAACGGGGTGTGACAAATAATTGGCAGAGTGAAGAAATGGAAGATAATACGAGATGCCTGGGTGTGGGTGTTTATGTGAGGCATAGGGAGCAGTTTTTGACTCAGAGACTCAGTTGTCTGAGCTAGATTTAAGGCTTTGAAAAGTTCAATGTGAGTTTTTGGGAGGGAAGAAGTTAATTTCATTCTGTTCTAAGGGACATTTAGTTTCAACATTAAACTCAACCACATTTTCATTAGTAATGCTCACAGTCCTCGGGCAGCTCTGAATTTTTAAAACCTTCCTTTCAAACTCCTACATTGCATTCCAAAGAGGTTGTGTCCAACTCATGACAAGCTCTGCACAAAAAAAAAAAAAAAAAAAAAAAAAATCTGCATAGACATTCCTCATGCCTGGAGGCAGAAAAAAAGGGGTTTCTGAAATGCCACACACAAGAAAGCCATTTGGGTTGTGGGGAAGAGTCTCTCAGTGTGCAAACCGCAATCATAGTCATATTTCTTACACCTTCCAACAATCAACCCACAAAGATAACACTCCTCAGAAATGCTTTTCAGAGATTTTCTCCTCACTTGGAATAAAGATAACATTTACACTGCTCTTTCTCATTGAGCAGCTATTCTTGAAACCAAAATGTCTTCTTGACTAACCTATTTCCAAAGGAAACTTGAACAGCTAAAACCCATACCTTCTGCAGACCAAAGAAAAAGGACAGTCAGTATTCCACTCCTTTCTCAATCTGCATAATAGGAAATGTTATTGTTTAAAAAATTTATTATTAGAATAAAATTTAATTAATATAGGCTAATGGTAGGGAGAATAAAATCTCCCTTTTCTCCACCCACCCCTCCCCCAAAAGGCTCTGCAATTAAATTGCTCTGTTAGAGGAAAGCATCCCAGATCTTCATCACAAATGTGTGAGTAGGAAATGCATTTGACAAAGCCTGCAAAACAAAAAAAATTCCCATTCCATATATCAGACTCTTTTCCAGTCTTCTCTCTCACTGTCCTTATTTGTATGACTAGTATCTGCCTCAAACCAATTCTCTTTTAAGAGCAAAAGGTGAGGTAGACTCAGCTTAAGTCTGATTGTGTGTAAGATGTGTGTGTCCTAACAAAGGGTGGTTGAAACTCAAGGGCTCTCAGACATCTCCTCCCATCCAGGTTCTTCTGACGTACTCCACCACAGCACTACATTGACAAGAACTTGCAGGTGTGTAGCTGCACTTGTGCACTTATGGTATACTGCACAAGTTAAAAATTCTGAGCAAACCAAGTCCCTCTCATCCCACAGGCTTCTTCCAAAGTACAGCCCCCCAGAAATATACACGAGGGCTTAAGCTATTGCTGTTGTTTGTGCCTTCACCCACACCACCGGGACTTCAAATAATTCAGCAAACTTTGTCTCTGGGTGGAGCAGTGTTCATCTCCACAGGATGGACACAGAAAATGGACACTGACATGCCTGAATCTTGGGGGCCTGGCTTCAAGCAAGCATGCATACTCATGTTTGTGAAGACAAGTTTAAGAGAGGCTAAAAGCAATCAGTCATAGCTTCTTGTTCAGCAGCTAGGGACAGGCACCTTGCTTGGGGAGTCTGAGGAAGGAAAGGTAGTGCATTTTAGAGGCAAATGATCTGGGTCTGCACTAGCAGCCCTTTATACACCAGCAATGAAAGGTCTAATTGAGGCTGTATAATTATCTCCTCACGATGTAAAATGAAATGTGCGCTCCCTTGGTGGATATCATTGATGAAAAGCCAGTTCAGGAAAAGGCTGAGATATATGGCAGGATCAATTTTATTTCTAATGGTTTTTAACATTTCATCTATACATTTAACAGGCTGAGGCAGGGGGAAATAAATATTATGTTAGTGACTGTGTCATGGAGTGAGGCTTTGCTTTTCATTAAAAATATAAAGGGGAAACAACCATCACCATTTTATGGCTATCATAATTTGTTTCACATACATTTTTTCAATACTAAGGTGTACTAAAATATTTAACTGGTAAATAAAAATACCTATAGACTTGTAGAGAGATCTTCAAATCTCCTGGACAAAGACTTGAAGAATGTGGGTTTATTTTATGTTAATTGTCTTGTAATACTTACATGAGTCAATATTAAAAAGATAGATACATATATATAATAACACATAAAATTACCTCTTTATCTATGCATCAATTCCATATAGCAAAAATGTACTAAAAATATTGATCTCAAACATTATTTTGCATTGCTCTGTTTTTTTGTTTTATTGATATTAACAATATTTGCCTCCACATAAAGTCTATTTTGCAGATTTTATTACCACATGATGCAAACTGAAATCACAAATGAAGACACAAATTTGGGTCCAGACATTGGTCCTAAATTCCCCCCCTACAGAGCAGTTTAGACTTCTTGCTTAAAGAACTAGAAAGATAAAAGCTTAGTTAATGCGTTTTTTCCTTTTAATATATGGAATACATGCAAAAATCTGGAGGCAAGAGTACAGAATCTTTTATATGATAGCATATAGTTTGATCTCTTAAGCATGAGACATCAATACCACTAATGTGTAAATAAACAAATAAACCAAGAGGAAGTAAAAATCTGACATGCATCCTGTCTAGGAGTCTTGGTTTTATTTTGAACCTATCAACCTCGGGTAAGGATCAAGACTTTCCTACTGAGAATTTTACCCTGTGGATGTTTATTTTTCTGCCATGTAATTTGATGCTGCTCTTGGTTTTGGCATCAATACGTGAAAAGTTAAATTTATGTCAGCTCAAACAGATCAACTATCAGATGTTGCTATTAACTTTGACATCAAAATCATTAAGAAATTGCCATCATGTAAATTAATTATCAGAATTGTATTGGCATGAATGCATAATGACATTACTCATGAAAATAATTAAAGAAAATGCACAGTGAAAAATGCATTAGAATAATGGCACAAAATGTCATTACTCTGGCTTCTTGACAACTAAATGCTATTAGTTTTCAGTACAGTGAACTGTAAGGTTAACTGAAAGAGTCAGGGAAGTCCACTGCAGAGTTCGAGCTGCTCTTATTGTGCCTTTACTTATTGAGTATATGAGATTGAATAAATACGAGTGAAAACTAACTTTTTCTAACTTGTCAGATAAAGCTTCTTATCACTTTAGGAGAGAGTACAACAAAAAACCAACCAAACAAAACCTAAATCAAAACAAACACAAAGCAGCAGAATTACTTATAACACTGTTGTCCAAATATGTATGTTCTTTTATTGTTATCAATGTCAGGTCTCAATGGACCTGAGGCACAGAAAAGTTGTTAAAATTTTAGGATTTTCCAGAGCAGAGAGGAGTAGTAATTAACAAAAAACTATTTAGGCTGTCACCTTCCACACCCTACCCAAAAGGTCACTATTACTGATCAGTGCTCAGGGAGAGTTGTGATTATGGAGCATGTGTATGTTCTCTTAATGTAATGTGTAATGGACTGAGTTATTTTGGTTTTTTTATCAACAGTAAAACACAGTCCACTCTAATAGAATAAACTAATGACTCAGTGGTGCATGCAAGCTTACTCATCAGCTGGACACATTTCTTTTCAATGTCTCTCTCCATTCCCTCTCAAGTCAATGGAAAAGTTCTCTTTCTCTCTCAGTCATGGTTTTGTACTTGATCCAGAAAATATATTATAGAAATAATGAAAAAAAAGGCAGTAATTTCTGGGCTTCTTGCCTTCCATCTCTATTAGACTGAGCACAATCCACTATCCCCCCAGCACAGAAGTTCACATCCTAAAAATAAATTTCAATCTTTTAAACAATAAAGTATGGAGGGAAGAAGCCTTATTTACTGTGCTGTAGACAGTAATTCCTAATGACACTCAGAAAAAAAGGAATATTTCCAGGATATATGTGAAGGGCTAGGAAACAGGACATCTCTGAGCTGTTTATGGCCCTATCTTTGTTTTTTCTACATAACTTCAGGCCAGTCACTTAAATGACTTGCCTTAATTTTTTCCCTGTTGCCAAAGTACTAACACAAAGAGAACACAAAAGATGTGGCAAAGAATCAGCAGTTAAAATGCCAAAACCTACTCCATAAATAAGAATTTGTCAAGCTATCTGACCATAGACAAATAAACAACCCCAGAAAATGTCTCTGAAAATTTGCAGAAGAGTCATTTGTGACCTAATGTACAAAGTCTTCAGCTGGATCTGCCAGCACAGACTCCTGCATGTCTGAGGAATCACTTGTAAATCTCTGTTTGGAGCCTCATTGTCACTGCACTCTCCAGTCTTGACATAAGGAATCTCAACTCAGAAATGGGACACAAAAGGTAGGCAACCTACATGTCACTGATACCAAAGGTTTGGGTGCTGTCTGGACCTCCTGGCAGTTCACAGTTCATTTTTTCTGGTTTGCTTTGGGGGGTTGGGAGAGACACAGATCAAAAATTTTTAGGGCAGCCAAAGTTTCTGGGAGAAATTTGGATGATAATTAATATGACAGCAATGACAAAAATAATTTTTAAAAAATACTTGAGAGCTATTCATAGATATCTTTAAACTTTATAAGTTGCCTTGGGGACAGCTGGCTTTTCAGGTATGGTTTGACTTTTTGTGGTGAAATACAGACATTTTACTTGAAACAGTTTGTTTAATGATGCCCTGAGCCTTTTAATTCTGTTTAACAGTCTAAGCTTTGCTTCTAATCCATCAATAGATAGGTCAAACTTGTACCCATAATTTAAAGTTATGTTAATAAGATCTATGACATGTCTTGCAACATTTTATTGATAATATGTAATGCATTATAAGTATCATGAGATTGCAGAGCTGCTGTCACTCAGGGATTTTGTGTATAAGGTATTAGATCTCCAAAGCACACTGCCGCAGTGAAAAAAGGACTTTAAATAGATAGGCTGGCATAATTCTGCCTTCAAAGGGACAGTCTATAAATTCACAAAAAAGATTTACTGTGTAATTCAAGCCTGAATCAAGACAGGACTTGTACTGTGTAACTGAGAAGAGACACACCATGTGGTGGAGTGTTCATAGTGGGGGCAATATTGTAACGCAGAGGTTGTTTTCCAGGCACATCTTTTCTAATTACATGGATTGACACCTCCCACTTGCAGTCACATACATGCACTGAGATGAACTGCAATAATTGCTACACGACAAATTTTTTAAGGAAAATATTGAGTGTTTATTTAGTGCTTTTTAATGTAATTTAGCAGCTGGGGGAAAAAGAAAAGATGACAACAACACCATCACGTGACTTTGTTAATTCTCCGTGCAATATGGCAAAGCAGCTTCTGCACTACGTCTGTGAGGCCTTGGAGGTACAGTAGCTGCATCTGGATTAGAATGAACATCTGTAAATTTGCTAGCTTACTTAGAGTTTACAGCCACATTTACTTGTGTGAGTTTACTATGTCCTACAGATGATATTTTTCACTCCCCCGCTGTTTGTTGATGGTGTAAAACCTTCCTGGGAAAGGGCAGACAGTACATTACTTAGGGAGCAATAAAACCCTGCAGAGACAGTCTTTGTAGTCTTTGTGACATAATCTGAACATGTAATTCACTCTAGGAGTTGCTTTATCTCCACCCAAAATTTAGCAATGCAATCTACTAAGAATCAGCTTGCTTTGTTCATATATATATAGTAAAAATAGTTAAAATTACAAACAATGCAGGATACATTCATCCAGTTAATTCCAGTTTTACAGGGGCTGGGACCTGCAAAAATACAAGTCCCTCCAAAGAATTAATCCACGTCTGTGTTATGGCACCAGTATTTGTTGTTGTTATATGATCAACAGAAGTCCTGGCTCATGTCACCCGTCTCAGAGCTGTACCTGACTTTCAGAGGTCAAGATCATGTTACCTCTCATCTTCTCCTATATGAGTGAAGGAAACGTGTTCTTGCCAGCTCCTTTGATCTCTGCCTCCAGAGCTGTTGTTTGACAAGTAAGGGTGTATTAAGAATGTGATCTGCTAACCACAGATACAGCAAAATCAAATGTTATACCCTGCAAGCTGGAGTTGCAATTCATCATTCCTCTTTAAGACCAGAACAGAAACACGCAGCCCAGTGTTTAGGCAGGTGGAAGAAAAAGATGCCTAGTGTGTCTGTCCTTCAGAAATACTCCCTGCAGTTTTAGCTAGTGTAACTGGAAAATTTCTGACCTGGGTTGGTTTGGAGAGCAATGCTGCAGTTGCTTTCCTAAGAGGCAATGTTATAAATTATCATTTCCTACTAACTGAAAATAAGGGATTATGGACAAGTGTTAGCAGTGGCCCCTTAAGGACTGCAACTCCTTGGTCCTACTGCCTGCTCTACTCTGCATCTTAAATCTTTGAGCAAATAATTTTAACCCTTCTGCACCTGAGACTACAAACCTGCAAAGCAGTCACTCCCACAGGAGTGCTGAGTCTAAATACATATTTTTAAAGAGCTTTTTGCTTTGCAGGCACAGCTTACTCTAAACCAGATGATATCTTCTGGCCAGGCTCATGGGCTGGTAGGAAGGAAAAGAGCTAATGTTGAAGAGCCAGCAGAGCCATTAATATCTGTAGTGCTGGGGACTCCTACAAGTACAGTTTGCTCTTTTAATTAATCTCTCCAAACACACAGAAGGTGTCACACATCCTCATTGCTCTTTCTGTGCTCATTTTGTCCTAATATGACCAGTGATCTCAAGGGTGAGCCAGGCAGGCTCACAGTGGGGGCCAAAGACTTTATGATGTTTTGTGTGAAACAGGGATGGAAGCAGCCTGTGGGCTGTTAGAAAAGACTGTTGGGATCTCGAGTTGCTTTCTTTACTATGATATTTTTCTATCCAAACCAGCTTTATCTCCCCAGTTCATATTGCATGAGAGCTACCCTATTCAAGCAGGTTTTGAAGGAGTGCACTTGAAGTGATGAGCTTGGCTGTGCTGCAGAGCAAGTGGGCCAAATCCCTCTAGCTCCTCTTATCTCCCCCTTGCACCACAGCATGAAAGTGGGTTAACAGGCCCCCTAAAACTGTGACTTCATCCATCTTACAGCTCCTCTCACCAAAGCTATGATGCTTGCTTAGTCCTTCACCTCAGTCCTCCTCGGCCTGATTTCAACGCCAGAGCGACACATGCCACATGAATCCAGGAATACCTGGGCATGCTGAAGAGATGGGATGGCATGGGATGGAAGGGGATGGAAAGCAGTCCACCCAAGCAGCAAAGGTCCCCTCATTTTAGACTGAAGGAACCTGATTTACACAGAGACAAAAGCATAATCAACCCTCTTCTGATTAATTGCAGTGGAAATGGTAAGAAGCTGTCAGCGCAGCAGCCAGGAGAGCTTAAAACTAAATATAACCTGGAGGAGAGGAAGGGAGGATGAGCCTTTGAAAACACTTTTCTGAAGTGAAACAGGAATCTAGGGAAGGTTTTACTCTCTTCTCCCCACTCTCTCAGTCTGTGCAGTGAAATGGGAGCTCCTGCCTTCCCTCTCAGACAGAAGTGCCACTCTCGTCCTTGGGATGAACAGCTGGGACCATCCTGCTGTCACCTCCCTGCGCTTCCTCACCACTTTAAAATTAGCACTGCTGCGATCAGGCAGCAGCGGAAGAAATGCTCACCCACTGCCTGCCAGGGCGTTCAGAGCCGATCACTAAAGCAGCACCTGCCTCCAGGAGCCGGGGAGTTTGCACCACCCCGTATCTCCAGCAGCTCGGGGCCGGGACGTGCTGTGCGAGCAGAAGGTTTCACCCACCAGAGAGCTCCTGCTGCTGCTGGCACCTCTCACGTCTGCCAGGGCTGGCTCCACGCTCCGCGCGAAGCAGCCGGGGAGGCAGAAGTGACTCCGCAGTCATAAATAGCAGAGCCGGTCGCAGCTGAGGAAGATGATTCAATGAGATATTTTGGTTGCATTTTTACGAAGGCAGCAAGACTATCCAGAGAAGTTATTTTTAGTGGGTTGAGCCCCATGATACTCATCGGTAGGCACACACACTGCCAGTGCAGGAAACATGTAGAGTAAAACCACCCTGAGGGTGCATCCAGACTAGGTGGCAAGTGCAAGTCAGAGAAAAGCTTCCTGTAAACTCTGAGCTCCAGAAACTTCATGGAGTAGATTTCACAAAGAGACCTCAGCAACACGAAAAGTCCATTCAGCCCTTCCTGGTTCATCCTGATAAATGCTTCGTTTCTGGTTTAACAGCAAATTGAAATTGATTAAGCCGATATCGATATTGTCCTACAAGGTACAGAGAAGCTAAACTCATTTGGGATAAATCCCAAGAAAGAGCAACATTCATGCACTCAAACAGACACACACCATTTAAAATAGGTTCATCTGGGATGCATAAAACCTGAAAAACATTCATTAGGACTGGAAAAGGAAACACTATTAATCAGCTCTAGGCTTCTTTTTACTCGGTGGAAGAAAACTTAAGTCAGATAATTTTTTAAACACACATAAACTCTTCAAATTCTCATTGGAAGAATTAGCCAGCTAACTTGCTGTAAATATGAGGACGTGGGAAAAGAAGCAAATGAAAGGGGTTGGGGGCCAGATTATTTTTATTTTTTAATTTGCATTCAACAGGAGAAAGATTTATGCATGAGATGCAAATTGCTATGCGTTATTTACACATCTGAAGAAAAACAAATCTTGAATGTAAATGCTCAGAGGGCATATTTTTAAATATGAAAGTGGTAACATTATTATAATGTTTATAACTTCCACACTGTTTAAAGGAGATTAAATTGGGAAAAATTAGCCCTTTTATTTAAATTATAGAGTCCTCACTAAATATTAGGGCAGAAATCAAATACGAACATCTGTGTGTTTCCCTTCTTGAGAGTCTTTTAGAGTAATTTGTTCACCTTGCAGTTGGTCCTATTCAGAGTATCCCAGTGGGTTAGCAACTTGAGAGGGCAACAGCCAATTACAGCATTTCTGTTTCCATCATGAAATACTGTGCATGTCTTCAGACAGTTAAGAAACAGAAGCACCATTTAAGAACAAGTCCACTTCATAAGCAGTCCAGATTAGGTAGTAGGATATATATGACCTGTAGCTGAACACTCTCCTTAGAATGAGGTGAATAGCACTGAAGTCTGCAATGAATGAGCAAACAAAGCTAAAAACCAGAAAGAAAACTACAACAAAGTGAAAAAGATGAGATAAGAGCAAGTGATGGCACCTAGAAGACACAGCGTTGCTTAGCTGATCCATATCACTGAACTGTGCATTTTCCAGTTCTCTCTGGAAAATTTAAAGGACTTCTTTTGTACTAGAACTGCTCAGTCTTTCATGTATTTATTTCTGGAGCCATAAAGCTATTATGTATGTTTTTACTGAGAGAAAATGAAGGTAATAAGACCTGAGTTATCAAATCCATATGTGCTTTACTTCTGACAGCTTCTAAAACCTTTGATTACCTGCACCACAGACTCATTAAAAACAAAGAGGTTTGTGTGCCTTCATCTTACCACTTTTGAAAAAGTGACTCGCAACGTTGCCAATCTGAGGGGTTCAAATGTCGTGAGACCAGTCTGCATAAGCCAAAAAAGAACTATGAAATTGCCACTTTAACTTGCTTTTTGACTTTGTGAGAGCAGGATGGAGGTTGTTCTTTTCCTTCAGCTGCCTTATGTGAGCTGGACCTTAGAGTCACCTTTTCTCCATCAGAGCACTCCTCACCAGTGAGCATGCTAGCCTAAGAACTGAGTACCCTAAAACAAGAGTTCTGGTAGCACAGAGCAGTGACTGCCCACAGCAACTACTCTCAGGTAGCTCTGCCCACCCCAGAAAGAAATCAGTGCAAGTCCAGACTGTGTCCTACAGGACAAGGAGCATTGCAAGCACACGTTTCACATCCATATGGAACACCAAAAATTTAGAAGAGGTCTTGGAAAAGGAATGAGAGACATTCCCTATCCTACTTCCTATTAAATCAGGCGAGGAAATTTCTAGTGTGATAAAATGTGGTCAGAATGAAAGGAAACCAAATCATTAGTCATGACCACTCACTTTCTGAATGTCACTTCATAAACACATTAAAACCGAGTGAGAAAGCACCCACGTTTGCAGCCAAAGATGTGGAGGAGGGTTTTGTGGTTGTGGTTTTTATGGGTATCCACATGGCTAATTCACTTCATGTTTTTGTTGATCTTTTAATATTTATGTCCAGATGCCCCTCTAAGCTTCCAGATGTTTTTGCACAGACATCAAATATGTTTGCATAGCAATTACCAAAAGAAAGTTTGAGGCATTTCAAAGGCCTGAGAATAAAAAAAGAAAAAAAAAAGATAAAGTGGCTTTTGTTGCTTAAGGATTTAATTTTCTCTTTTTCTTTTCTAATTTTTATTTATTAATAATATTATATCTTGTTGTTATTATGATAATTTCTTTATAAACCTTTTGTCAGCCTACTAACCAAAAGTGGAAGCCAATCGGAGTGTCCTGTTTAAGTGCTGCCTCTGAAAATTTTAGGTTTCTGTTGTCAGATGACTGCTATGTTTTCTAACAAGAAAATTAATTATTTTCACAAATAATTTAATACCTTCACAGGTGATCTATCCCTATAACTTAATCACTGATTCAGTCTTCACTCTGTTCCTGAGGTTTAAGCCAGAAATATTCCTCTGCAAAAGAGAAGAGACTGAAGGAGCAGGAGCTACTATGTGCCTGCTGGCCTTTTGGGTTCACTCCCAAAGCAGTGGGCTCTGCCTTCCTGCCTGGTGGCACAGCAGGATCCTTCAGGAAGCTTCACAGACCCCCCTGGGGAAGGAAGTGGAAGTGAGCTGCCTTTCCATAGCTGCTTTCACTGCATCACATCTCTGGCTCACAGGAAGACCTTGTTGCCTGAAAGCATCTGCTTCCAAGAATAGATATGCCACTAAAACAGAGCCATCATAGTGCTAATCAGGCTAATTAGGAAATTCTCTAACACTTGCAAGTGTCTGCAGGGAAAGAACTCCTGGGAAGTCGGTGCTGGACAGCAGACAGAGATTCTAGGTGAAATGCAGACTGTATGGGTCGGAGTTAGGTGGGCTTAAACTCTTCAAATTATGTGTTCTGGCACCTATAAAGCAACCTCATGCTTCCCTGTGTTTCTGTATTGTGTTGGGAAAAAAGCCCCAAACACCTAAAACCAAATGTAATCCAAATGCCAAATGTGTAGGAAAAGAAACAAGGTCTATCTCAATGCTGGTAATTACACCATATGGGAGAACAACACAGTGAAAAAGGACCTGTGCTCCTCTAGGGTGAGAAGATATCATAGGAGGTGATTTGTTTAGCACCAATGCTCAAAGTGACTGTCCAGCTGCCAAGTTCAGTGGCTTCTGTGAGAGAAAACAGTCTTGTTCTTTATGTGCTGAATGTTCACTGTAGTACATATTTTGGTCCCAAAAATAGTCAACAAGAGTTTTGCCAGTGAGTTCAGTGGGGCAAAGATTTTTCCTTTGGCCAGCAGCAGCAGCAGTTTCACTGCTCTTGTGAACTGGTGTGTCCCTGGATTTGCCCACAGAGCTTCCCAGGAGAGAGGTGGGTGGAAAACACATCTGCATAAGTTATATTTGTATTTGGTGAGCTACAAGTTACACCATAATGTACTTAGGGAAGGATTTTTCACTGAGAAACAAATATTATGTGTGAGTGTTTGTCAATATTTTCTGTTAATTGACTAAGGATTGAAAGCATATGTCTACATCCCAGACAGCAGTGTGAGGTGGAGATAACCAACCACTCTAAACTGACTTAGATGCCAGAAGAAATATAAAATGCAGCATCATCATTCCAAACTCCTACTCAGTTAGAGCTAGCTCAGGCATCTCTCTCAGTTACCTTGTAACCTGCAGTATATTCTGATGCTATGACACAGAGAGAAATTTCAGAAAGCAAACAGCTGGGAAACCATAAGATATATTTTAAGTTATTTTTCAGAAAAATATATCAGAACTTGCTAGAGCAATTGTTTACTATGCACATCTTTCCTAGTCTCAGTTCACCTCTTTAGCTCAAACATTATGTTAAAAAGAAAAAGGATTAATCTGATTAGCATCAGGAAATCCACGCAGACATTATTCCGCACTGCTACTATCAAATGTCTTCTTAAGTCCATAAAACCAAACACAAAAGCCTCCAAATGCAACCTTTAAAAGGCAAAACAAAACTAAACCACATCTGAAAGCTGAGGGTCAGGTGTTCAGCTGTTGAGAAACGCTGTGGTTTCCTTGCGTCCACTGAAGCAAAGTTCCCACACATCCACCAGACAAAGCTGTAATGAGTTGCAGCAGTTATAGTATTCACTGAAAAAAAGGGAACTACTCACAAGCCTTCTTGAGCTGGTGATTCTTAGGCAATTCAGGTGTCTTACCTAAATGACCTACCCCTAAAATGTATGGACTTCATCTTACAAACACAGCCAGCCCTGGAAGCTGCACTTACTGTAGCTATTGCCAGCGCTGACCATGAAGCTCCATTTTATGATTCTCAGCAGCAGAACCACGTATTTGCCTTTTGTTGCTTGGCATTTGCTAATGTTTCGTCCAGAGTCAAGAGAACACTTTTTTTTCCCATAGCACTGGCTTGAAGCATTTTTGTCTCTGTTTATTACAATTATTTTTTTATCTTCCCTTGTAACATCAGGCTTTGATCACTGTCAGGGACTGATTAATGAGCAAGATGGACATGAGATGTCCTCTGGGAAGGCAATTCTTATGATTCATTTACAGTGGTGACATCTGTTTGCATCCTACTTTAAGGGCCCATTTCATCATGCAGTAGTGGCCAAGAGGCATGTCCCTGGAAATCTATATTTGTCATATAGGAAGCAAGACAAAACTTTACCTAGTCAGACTGCCAAGGGAAGTGATGGAGCTTAATCGTGAGCACGGTGGTACAGCTGTGTTTACAGTTGGACTAGATGATCTTAAAGGTCTTTTCAAACCGTGACAAATCTATGACTCCATTTATGAGTACTCTCTCTGCTTTGGTCTTGGCCTGTGCTCCCAACTTGTCATGGCAAGCAGTTTGAACAAGGCTTAAAATGGAGGGCAAATGCATATGTCGAGAGCCTACAAACTCATGTGAGTGGTTCATTTAGTAATTTTTCCTTCCTTTTTTTTCCAGTGTTTGGCAATGAAAAGTAATTTTTACTATAACATCAGTAACCACAGCATTAAAATGACTGAAGCTCCTTCAAATAAAGGATACCAAGGAGGTGTGGGCTCATCTGTAGCTGTGCACCAAAATTACCCCAGTTCTTCCCCCACTTTTCCACTTCTAGTCAGGCAGGAGGTCATAAAAGGGCCAAGGAGTGCCTGATCTGGTAGGATAAAGCTGCCTGGAGAGTCACATGAAAGAAGGGAGCCACATCTCTAGGCTGCAGTTGATAATCATGTCTCTTTTAATCAGGAGTCTGTCCTGGCTGTATCACAGCATCAGGGACTTTCCTCTGTGCCACGACCCTCAGGAGTCTTTCACCCTTGTCAAGCCCTGGCAGTACAGCTCAGGAGAGGGACCACAGCAGGGTCTGTGTAAACACCAGAGGTGTAGCCCAGGGTACAGCAGGTCAAGGGGGAAAGGAGTGTACAGCCCTCTGTTACAGCCCTGAAAGGTTTATCTCCTATTTTCTTACAGGTCTAAAAAGGTATTTTAAGACTTTCAAACAGGGAGGGAAAAAAAAAAAAGATAAAAAATAACTCTAATTGCAAATAGTGGCATAAAACCTGTGCTGTTCAGTCAGCCTTTTTCTACCAGGTAGTAGCTTAACTGTCTGTTCTTAAAAACTATTGCCTTGCCCTGTTAGATTCAATATCTGTCACATGATTAATGTGCTGGTGTCTTATTAACTGCTGCGTTAGAGGAGCTTCTGTACTCGGCACCACCCCCCTTCTCTCACCCCTTTTGTGAAAACCTCAGTGCAATCCAGCTGCTCTGACTGGAGGGTACTGCACCTTCTGACAAAACATCATAAAGAGCAAAGAATTACCATTTCCAAGTAATCCATCCCATAAATCAACCCTCACATTTTGTTCTGAGGATAGTGAGGGACTCGGTGAGTTCTCCCTGTGTTCACATTCACATAACTGTCTGTCTTCAGAAGGAAGAATAAGGAAAAACAAGGGTATGGGGGAGAAATCAGAAATGGCTAAATCATTCCAGCATCCGATTGATCTTATCTGGACCTCCCTGGCTGCAACAATAATTGGAGACTGTTGAAAATTGCCACCTTATCTGATTGGTGGTCTTACCAGCTGCTATTTTATCGGGGCCCAGCTGGATGAGAAAAGCAGGACGTGGCACGACCTTGGTCTCTCAGCGCCTGACCTCAATATCTAATCAGTCGGATGTCTCGCTGAGGCTGCCTCGGGATGCTATGCATGTCCCTTCTGGCACCAACTCATTCAAAAGATGTTTGCTTCACACTGGTGTTAGCCCCCAGCACACACACACACACATACACAGAGCACATCCCAGCACATCACTGCCCTGCCTGATGATGCTGCAGCACCTGAGGTTTAAGATGCCTTTCTGTAAAGCTTTAGCAACCTTGCTCCCAAAAAGCTTAGTTTGCAGGACTGCACACAGTCAGCAACATGTCAGCATCCTGCTGGCATGGCAGCCAAGGCAAAGCAAGTCCTCCACACTCATTTCCTTGGCTTTTTGTGAGCCGTACAGTAACGTCCATCAGCACAGGGAACCTTACCAGCAGACTGGAACACCACAGACACTGCCACATGAACTGCAATAGGGAGACACTGAGTCTTGCTTCAGACTGGAAATTGAAGGGAAAGGTTTTTACCCTAGCTGTAATAGCCATTACCTGCATATTTGGGGAAAGCATTCCACACCTTTGTGTTCAGAACAAGACAGAATTTCACTTGTGAGAATCCCACCAAGGCAAGGTTATAGTGTCTGTTAGTCCCAGGATTTTCCCTCAGTGCTGAAGAGGAGAAATTTTCCTTCCATTCCATTGGTGGAGCAGGGTGTCTGCACAGCACCTGTGATCCTCTACTCATAGGAACAGTAAGTGGAACCATATCCTGACCTTCACCAGCCCTTCTCTTCCTTTTCTCCTTGCTGTGTCTGCAGGACAGCCTCCAACCTGACAAGATCCTGCAGGAAGATATATTCTGCGGGGCAGGTCCCTGGTACATGGTCACACCCTCTCCTAGCTTCTTGATCTTCCACAGTGGTGGATGCTGCTTGAGGAATTACCTCTCAGAAGAGCAGTCATTGCTCTGTGCTGCCCTGTTTAAAAGGTGCAGTATGAACAGCATGTTGGGGGAAAAATCTGGGCTTGACCCACCTGAGGTATCATAGACCAACAAGGAAAAAGGTTGCAAAAAGTGAAACCTGGAGCCCAGAAAAATTAACCATCCAAGGAAGATCACAGTGTTCTAGCAGGTCATTTCTAAAAAAGAAGATTAATAGTTTCTCCTTCAATTTATGGCTTTTAATTCCTTTATATTGTAAATTTATTATACAGATTTTTTTTTTAAAGGTTGAAACTAGAATCAAAGATTCTGATTCTCTTAAGCCTTTGGTATGACCCTAATTTTTTTTTTTCCTGAAAATTACTATGGGTTTCTTTGTTCCTGTTCCATTTAACAACATTTAATGTAGAATTTCTCATAAAACAGCAACTTCCTTCCCAATTATCTCCATCCATCACCTGTGCTGCATGTGGTGACTGCTAACAGGAGCCTTGGATATGGTCTTTTCACATCAGTACCGTGCACCAACCGTGGTGTTTCTGCACACAGGAAGTGTGAGAAAAAGGTGTCCGTTTTATACCAAGAGAAGTCTCTCACAAGCTCCTGCTCTAGAGGTAAATTTCCCTGTGCAGTGAGTAGGGATTATAGCAGGGGAAAAAGCATCAGGCAAAATAAAGGAGCAGGGCATTCTTTGGCCAAGTCTTAGTTAGCTGTTGCTGTCCCAAAGTGCCAGAACATTGAAATCCATTATGTCCGTGGCAGTCTTGGAATTTAAAATTCAGAGATCTATTTAAGTCTTTGCAGGAGGTGCAAAGTTTATTTTTAATGCTGCTATAATTTTCTCCCTTGTCTGAAGAAGAAGAAGGTGATGATGATGATAAGAATTTCCTATATATTTTTTTTGTTCCATTTGGGCTTTACTTCCACTGTGGCTGAGCAGAGTCATAGGGTTTGCTTTCTCCTAAAGCCAGATTTAAATGCCTTTAAGGTAGAGCAGTTGCAAAATAATAATTACTTTATTTTGACAAATAAAGAATATTTAGTGTGTTTGGAGTCTGGTTGTTTACTAAAAGAAGCAGAGTGTGACAATACTTGTGGCTTGCAATAGCAATCTTATCGAGCAGGGCTGCCTGCTGTCCCCTGACTGCACACAGACCATAACCCTGGACAACATTCCTGCATTTGTGAGGACCTTGCAGCAAATTCCAGTCCAAATAAAGCTACAGAGCAGATAAGCAATTCCACCTCAACACACACAGATGCATATGCACAAAAATGTCCCCATATCAGGACCTAGATAATAAAGCCCAAGATGCAGCCAGGTATCTTACTTGATTGACAATATGTGACAGATTGCCTTAGTGTGTTCTTTAGGAGAAGCAAAACATACAATTAAATAAAACTTGTTATTGAAAGCAACCCCCTCCCCCCCCGAAAATAGATGTCAAGCTCTGACTAGATAAATGTGGTATTTCAGGTGGAAAATTGAATGGACTTAACAGGAGTAATATGAACAGTTGGTCCTGGAAGAGCTTATAGACTGTAAATATTGCTCACTGCTGATGCTAACACAATGATGAATGTATCAAAATATTAATATCAAAAGACTGCTGGAATAGATTTGCAATGTTGTGGAAAGCGTGAAGGGAGGTAGCTGTCCTTCCCATGGCTTTATATTAATCTGGGTACTGGCTGATAGCAGAGGCCATGAGCACTATAATTAGATTTTGGAAATGTATATAGGGAGGAGGAAATGGAATAATTAAGGTAAGCTATCAGATGCCTGTCCTCATCCTTTTTAAACAAGCCAGAAATATACCCTGCACTCGTTCAGCATGCAACCTTCAAGGGGAAAGGTGTCAGACACTGTAATTGGTAGAACTTGAATGCTGCTGTACTGGTGTCCCTTTTTTAAGGAAACCTATTTTCCACACCAAAATTGATCCGGCATGGTTGTTATCTCATAATGCACACCTAGACAGGTACTATGAAGCCTGAGGGCAGGAAATAGCAGGACACTTCACAGCCTCTGTGCTGCACCCTCTCTGGGGTAACTCACTGCTGAGGCAACGGGCTACGTGGTGAAATTGTAGGTATAGTTATGTGGAGAGTTTGGGATTTCCTTAAAAACGCATGGGTGAGGCATAAAAAGTGCTAATGGATCTGGCTGGGTCTGACAGCTGAACCAGGTGAGCATTTCCTTCCCCTTCTGGGGTGCTGCTAGGTGAGAAAGCACCTGAAGGGCACACTGGATTTTATTTAATTATCCTGCCCTCCTTAAATAACAGAGAACAGCTAAGGAACCTCAACAAACACACACAAAAAAGAATAATTTTGGTGTGGAAAATTATTTGACATTATTCTTAAATATTTAAAGGACACTGCCTGCTGGTTTGGAAATCCAGTGAATAATTTAATACTGTTTGACAGAATATCTTTGGGTCAATTATTCAGTAAGTGGATTAATATATTCTGACTAAAACAAAGCACATTGCATTTTAGCAGGCATATCTCATTACATCACATATTCCATGTCACATTGCATTGCAGAGGATGCCAGCTTAATAAAATGGGGCAACTTGCATTAGACAATGCAAGAATAATTTCCAAATATTTTTCTAAACCTTTTTGTTCCTGACTGTTTCTCTACCTGATCTCTCTATATTTCTCTGTTGAAAAAAGGAAATAACCACAGCAAAAGATCTGATCAACTTATTTTTAAAAGAATCTTGTTGGAAACTGCCAGCAACTCTTGACCTCATTATAACCCTAAGCATCTTATCTATACCAAACACTTTAATTTTAGAATAGCATCTTTAAAGCCTCAGGGGGAAGAGAGAGAGAGAGAGCATCTCTTGACGCTTGACAGCAATTCTCTAACACTGACATGGTCCAAAACAGATATTCTTATCAAATCATTGTGAGGAAAGTAGCTGCAATATAGGATCTCAAGGGCAGTGGGGATACAATATAGGTTAAAAAAAGAAGGACCCTCGGGATTTTGAGAGATATGTAGAAGGCTTCAGAGGCAACAGCTGTCTCACACCAGGGAGGGTTTTAGAGATAAAATTGGAATGGAGGGTCCTGCTTATGTTTCAAATCACCATCAGGCATACCTCCCTCTCCTGTGCTTCAACTTCTCATTCTTCCACAAAAATGCTCTGAAGAAACAGGTGGGACTTTATTTCCAAAATCCCATAGTGCTAGGTGTGGATGACATTTATTTTAGTAAAGCTAATTAAAAGTTAGAATTTTTATTTTGTGGGGAATTCTCAGATTCTTCAATATTCCTTCAAGTAGAATGAGGATAAAAAAATCAAAAATTGCATACCTTTACTGTGAAATAGAATATTCCAATAGCAATTCTATGGCTATGCATTTTTTATGTTTGTAGTATGAATATTGCAATATGGTGTAAAACCCAAAACTGTGCCGTAGAGGACAAATACTCAGATTTGTGGGAGTGATCTGAGTATAACATATTTACTTCATTAAAGAAAGTGAGATGTTTCTGAAAAAAGGCTCCCATTTCCTGCAGTCAGCATGTTCTGACCAAATCCCTTTACTAGCTCAAAATTGTAAAGACAGTTATGCAAATATGCATATCTGAAGGTCTAAGTAAAAATCAGAATAAAAACCATTACAAAAATAAAAGGTACCTGTTCCTCTGCTCTCACAGGTGCATTCAGCAAAATCTACTACTTTGAAAGGCTAGGATGGCACTTGGCCCTACCCAGCAGCTGCTTTAGCAGAGCAAAGGGCACATCTAGGAAAAAAAAGATGAGTTTTCTTCTAAATGTATCCTTAGGGTGGCTCAACAGGAATTTTTCTTACTATACTTATGAATGGGAGCAGGGATGAGGTCAGGATAAAGCCTCAGAGAAGCTTATAAGATTAATTGTGAGGAGTCCCTGGTCCCCAGCACTAAATGTCCCCACGTTCATGTGCATCTTTGCCAGAAAATCTGAACAATCTCTTCTCCAGCGCTGTATGGGAACCTGTCTTCTTCAGGTCTCCAGCATGAGGCCAGAAGTCCTTCCTGCAGTCCCATTTCCCAAAACTGCTAAGGCCACAAGCAAATTGACCTTCTCACATTCTTCAGGAGAGAGAGTCAAAGACAATTCAAGAGAAAAACTAAAAACTCAAACCAACCTTCAATGCCCAAAAAAGCTGGGATGGGGAAAATGGTCAGGCTTTTAGTCTAGTCCAATTTTCTTACCCAATTCTTTGTGGTTTTTGTTAGGGATCACAGTACAGCACAGCAATGCTTCATGCTGGTCATTTTGAATGTCCAAAATTGTTTTTCCCACTCTACTAATTGGAAAATGGAGGCAAAGGGAAAGTCATCACTCTGAGAGCTTAGAGGTTAGTGTCACAAACCTACACAGAGCTTGCAGCTTTAGCTGTTGGCAAGGTTTGAGGTTGGAGTGGCTGACACGAAGCCCTCAGATCTGCACTGACAGATGGCAGTGCTTCCACAAACAAACTTCCACATTCCAGACACCCCCCTAGGAGCTCCTTTGCAGCAAGGTAACTAGCACTGATGAAAAGGTACAGCCTGAGTTCTCCTTCAGACTATTCAGTAATAAACATTAATATTGAAAACCCCATAACCACCTAAAAATGCATAACATCAAGGCCTCCTATCCTTGACTTTTATGCACAGAACTTCACTCCGAGTCAGCCTCATTAAGCCTAGCTGAATAATTCGAATTCTCAAGTGTTTGGAGGGTTGAGAATTGAATAAACATAGCAGAAAGCTCATGCATCCTCCTTACATTTTTAAAACATGTACTTCCAAAGAGATGTCACAAGAAATATATTAAAAACAATAGTTCAATAGGCTGAGATGAGAAAACATGCACTACCAGGAACCTTGCTTGATGTATGAGGGATATTAAAGTATAGGGAAATACAGCTGAACTAATTTCTAACTTTTCCAAATTCTATCATGTCACACTGAAAGGAGACAGAAATTTATTACATAGAGGGTTAAAATATACATGCATCCTTGTACACACACATGTACACGTGCTTAACTTGAATGGCTCCTGTAGGCAGAGGCAGAAAGTGCTCTGTGGTCGCCCTGACTCGTGGAAGGGCAGGAGCTGGGGTGAGGTGGGTAAGGGATGTGGGCTGGGGATGCCTAGGGGGCTTGTTCTGGATCTGCGGTATTGTTCAGGAGCATTTTAGGCAGGGCAGAAAATAGAAGGATCACTGGCTGCAGCACAAGACAGCCTGAAACAAGATGGTCTGGGCTCTGCCCCAACATGAATGCTCTGACATAGAAAGGAAAGCACTACCAAGAAATTTAAAAAACCCAAAAAGATATATGCAGAAATGGTTTCAGAGTTTTTGGAAACCTCACAGGTACTGCACTATTTTAGAAACACAGACACTCTCCAACCATTTCACACAGGCAGCAGAGTCTTTTTGCAAAGACAGGAGAACCAGAGGGAGAAGGAAGGGTCAGAATCAAAAATGAAAGTGGTCAGGTTAGATATCCAGACAGAGCTGTTTAAAATGAGAGCTATGGCTTGATGGCGTTTTTAAAATGCTCTTTTTAGGATTTATTACTATTAAAATCTCTGAAAGAAGACACAGAGATGAGGCCAATTTCAGTTTTAATTTCAGAGGTGCAGAGAAAGCCAGCAGTGACTATATCCAGCCTCTTGGAGAGCACAAGGAAATGGTCTCCCCAGTAATGTGTGCTTTAGACTTTCATCTTCCATTTCAGCTGCAGAACATCAGTCAGAAAGGATTGCTGTCCTGACAAAGGGTATATCAGTTCCACAGAAAATTATTGAGTATCTGTTTTTTCTTCAGTATACCTGATTTTCTAGGTAGAGAAGTGAGTATTTTCTATATAAGTGAATATTTTCTATATTTCTGATTTGGGAAACTATCTGAGTGTTTTCACAAATAAGGGATGGATTTGAAGCACTCATTGAAGGGTTATTCATGAACAGGTATGAAACATTTCTTTGTTTCTAAAAAAGAAATGGAAGAGGAAAGGGAGACCAAAACTATTTTGTGGATAAAGTTTGGCAGAGGGATCTGCCAAAATGAGGGGAATCACTTCCATTTTTCACTGATGCACTGGCAGAATTTGGGCTTCAGGCTTAATGAAAACAAAACAAATGCTGCTCTACTTGAAAGTAGAGTTACACAGGAAAAACCCTTCAGAAGAAAAATTCTAATTAAAAAATATCTAGGAAAGATCAAAGAAATACTCATGGCTTAACTGACACCTGTAGCTCTCTCTCTAGTTACGAGGAAAGAAGGGTTACGTGAGCAGAGTCTTGTTCCCAGAGGGAAAAAATGCGGCATTAGACAGGTGCAAGACGCCAATAAATGATGGGATATGTGGAACAGAAGGGGTCATCTATGTCATTGAAAAATGTCAAGGGTCAGTCGGCAGCAGATCAGAAAGAGATACTTAAGATAAAAGTTAAAGATGAAAATGCTTTTTTTTTTTTTACCTTTTTTCTCAGGAGGAGGATAAGAAGGGGGAAGATATCAGAAAAGTAACTGAGTTGGAATGTAAATAAAAATTTGCATTTCAGTGCTATAAAAGTATAGTGGGACATTCTGTCTTCATGTTAATCATGTAAATGAGTTCAGGGCTGAATTCTGCTCTTACAACCAGAAATGTCTATAATATAATACCACACATGTTCTGAACACTATTGGTTGTATAGTCTGCTGGAATTGTCTGAAAAGACCGACTTTCTTGTGCCTAAATTTTACCATCTCTTCCACAGAGAAGGAAGAAATAGCCATCAGCCAGTGAATGTATGAAAAACTGATAGCAACAGCAGCACAAGGATCGAACCTGATGCACAGGTGCCCAACAATCAGTGATGCTGAGCACAGTGTTCAGAGCCCTTCACCCTTGCTCTTGGTTTGAATCTGGTTTCTCCTTGTGCTTCTGCTGTTAAAGTGAAGCCTTGTGATGGTATAAACAGAAATACTTCATTCTTTCTTTTGCTGTAGGCAAGTGTGGCTGAGTGCAAGTGGATTCCCATTAAGTCATGGGCATTAACTGTGTATTGCAAGTAGGGAACCAGGAAACTGCTACACAGTCTCCAAATTGTTTTATTTCTTTTTTCCCATCCTCCCCTTAGTAGGAATGGATTAAAAGTGCAAACTCTTTGCTTTTTCTCTTCTAAAAAGGGGAGGAAATGGCAGCTTGGAGCTGAGAGCAAGACTTCCCCATAATATAAAACAGTGCACTGCCCCTGATGTGAAAGGAGCTACACTAATTTACATCCACAAAGACTGTGGCTCTCTAGCATACTGAGTATCCCCTGCTAGTGCTGCACCAGGTATTCAGCTGAGGTATACAACTGCCCAGTGCTGACAGTACTGTGGGGAATCGGCTCTCAAAAATAAAATAGAAGCAGGCATAGAAATGCCTTGTCTTTCATTATGTGGCTCTCACAGTGAAGACAAAACCAACATTCCCGTCAATGTCAACAGGATCAGAACATGGTCCTCAGAGAATATTTCATATTGTTATATGCTTTCATGACTCAAACAAAATTTCCTTCCTGGGTAACAGCCCTAGTTTATGATAGGAAATAAGTGCTCTGTCACACCCTGATAATTAGTACATCACAGACAGAATGTAAAACCAGGCAGTAAAATGGCATTAAGTTTCTGGCAGAACTTTGAGCCACATATAAACCGTAAACAAGAAGACACAGACAAGACGTGGTTGTACTCCTTTTCAGAGAGGCTGGTAATAGAAAGGTCATCGCCTCAGGATAAAAGAGAATACTGAAAATGAGCTCACGCTGCAAAGCAGTTACAATGCCATTGCCCTGCTTCATATTCACACAGAAAAAAATCTCAGCGCAAGCAGCTTTGGCTGTACGCCCTTCTTAGCATATAAGGAACTTCTTAAACACATTGGGAGCTGAAGGGATCACAGTGAGGTAACTATCACTGACTATATGTGATGGAGATGGAGAAGGAAGAATCTGCTGTGAAATGCTGTGAAATGTGGTGGGGCTTTAAGGATCTTTTTAACAGAGATTATCATTTCAGTGTTCTGAAAAGATAAATGCAATTTATTAAGCACTGTTCTGAGAAAAGGAAAGGAGGGGAGAGAGGATTTACAGCAAGAGCAACACCATGCAGGTAAAAATGAAGACCCTAGACAGCAGTGAAGAGATGTAGACCCAGGTTTCTACCCATTGCAGCAGAAAACACATTTCTCACACTGCACATCCAGGAAACATTATCTAGCAAAAAATAAAAAAACTTTAAAAGAGTAAGTTAAAAAACAATTTAAGGACTCCAGATAGATTCATTAAACCAAACTGAGACTCATATATTCAGAAGGAGAAGAACATGCAGGTCTTTTCAAAAACTTTTTAAAAAATGCCATGGAAATGAATTACTCAGTAACAGGAGTTGAAACCCACTGCAAATTGCTAATTTGAGTACAGATCCAAAATATGCAGAAGGCCAGGGAAAACCCAGATTAAATGAATGTGTGGTCTCCATCCCTTTCTGGTGAGCAGGTGCCCACACCCCAAAAAAGCAGTGGGTAAACCGAGATGCAATGAGGCTCTTGGCCCTGCCAAGGACTCTGCTGTGACCATTCACCCACACAGCAGCTGGAGGAAGGTTTGCTTGCCAACAGGGGCCAGGAGAAAGTTTGCAGCAAAAGTGCAATGGGAGCAACGCACCAGACTGCACTTGGCCATACGCAGCTCAAGTGCCACGCTGCATTCCCCCAGTGGTAGCGCCAATCCACAAGTTATTGCTAATATTAACTTTTTAGCTGAGTTTCCTAAGGAAATGAGGCTTAGGCAATCATTTTTTCTGGCTGGTTTCCCCAATAATTTAGAGTCTACTGGCTGATGTCAGCCAAGTGGAATAGACGGACAGACATTATGTTGTTATAAATTTTACAGAAACAGATGTCTGGAGAGGAGAAATTTATTCCCTGCTAAAGGAAAGGCTGCAGCATGAGATCATCATTGAGGTATCAGATGATCCACACAGAAGAGCTCCTCCTTTGGACAGAAAAGCTCTTCTGTAGATGCTTATGATACCAAAAATTCAGCGGGCACTGACACTTTTAGAGACATCAGACTCAGTTGGCCCAGGTGGAAGCCTGCAGGAGACCTGGCTTCATTGGTTCCAAAGCCTGCAGAAGCACTTGTGCCCCATCTAAGCACTGATTCGTGCTGACTCACACTGGACATTTCCCATGTGACGCTGTATCCTACGGCATTTCCTGTTCTCAGAAACCCTCCCCGCAAGAAGCCAAACGTGAAGGATTTCCTTCAGATTTCTGAGACTACCTTCTGTACTTATTAAAGGTTAGTTGATCATTCTCATGCTTTTTAGCCCACCTTTCATCTTTCTTGATGTCAGTGATGAGTTGCAACACATTATAACACTGATAGCATCAGCAACAGCTCTGTAGCATTCCCTTTGAATTCATTATTTACTTAGTGTAGGCATGAACATGACCCTCATCTGCTACACTGAATGGATGGTGCACACCTCTGTGTATTTCCTGTGTATGCAATCCATTGCTACACCTACATCAGCATCCTAACCTCCATACTAAAAGAAGCAGACCTGAGTACCTCTACTGGGTGGTGCCACAATACATCTATCTGGTGGATTTCTTTGAGCTCACTTACACTTTCTCTCCTGAAGAGTTAAAATCCAACACGTGAGGGCAGACTTACAACACCAGTTTAGCAGCCCCCTTTTTCAAGAAGGTTTATGTTCCATTTAAACAAAACAAAACAAAAAGAGAGAAACAAAACCTCATCAACATCTTGACTAGCTCCTATTGAAAAATACATCTCTTTGAGAAATCCAGGACATTCCTCTTTGCATTAATTGACACCTTATTAGTGGAATGAATGTTGCCAGTCTTTTCTCAAGCTGCTTGGAGGTGAAGAGACTCTTTCTTTCCCTTTACCAAAAACAACAACAAAACATCCCAAGAGAGAAGAAAAGAGAAAAAAGGAAAGGGAGCTGCTGAGAGCCAGGCTACTTATTCATCTTTGAACATTGGTTTCCATGGGAATAAGTTTGGTTCTTTGTGGAGGCTGAACAACCCCATGCAGTCTAATGCTTCCAACATTACATTTGTGTGGTCAACTTTCCTTTGGCCTCCCCTTGTCCCCTTCCTCCTCGTTCCTGCTCAGCAACAAGACTGGTGTGACAAAAATGAGGAAATCATTCAATAAATTGGCTGAATTGGGTTTGAATCAAAGCCTGCTGAAGCCATTCTACTGCCACCAGTAAAACTTGGATGAAGCCCTCACAGCCTAAAGCACAGTGGCTTCCAGTCAGCCTGTCAAAATTATTACTCTGCCTTTGTCTGCCTCAACTTTTCTATTTTGATGGTCTCTATCTCAGTTTTTATCATTATATTTGGGTGTTTGGTTATGGAGTTCTTTGGTTTCTACCGCTCTTCATTGTTCCTTAGTTTTGACAGATTATGTAGAACATACAACTTTGGTCATATTAATGTTTATAAAAGTGAATGATTACCTGTAGACCAGGAAGGGCACAGGCCACCAACAACAGCAAAAAGGACTAAATAAACTGAAAAGTGATTTGGGATAAAACCTCACTTGAATCATGAAGCATTCTTTGTACATTAAACTCTTGAGATAGTCACTCACTTTACTCTGTTTTAAACCAAGGAGGTGAACAAAAGCAACATGACATTCCTGCAAGAGTGGGAAGCAGATGAAGACTGGGTGATCTCTGTAAGGATGCAGCAGATGTTACAGAAAAAACTCACAGGCTGTGTATTCTGTTTGATCTGACTACAATAATTTCCTAGTCTTCTTGTAATCTATTTTGACATACTTTCTTTTTAAAAGAAACTGTTTATAAATACATTACTCAGAGGCTGCCATGCAATACATTTTCATACATTAATCCTCATCATTTTGAAAACTGTCATGATTTTTTTCTATTGAGGGAATAAAGGAAAAGCATGTCATTGCAAATCACTAATAAAATATTTAGCACTTCCTATTGCTCCACTTTAAAAACTTCTCCTTCTTAAAAGCTTCTAGAGTCCAAAGGTTTTTTTTTTAAATGAACAAAAGCAAAATATATTAGAAATTCATGAAAGCCATTCACACACAGAATGCCAGGACTACAGGAGTTTTCTATTGTGAGGATATTTCTTCCTTACAAAAGATTTTGTATTTTCAGATTTTGAAATGCATTTTCTTTGCAAGATAGGGATGCTGATGGGTTTTCAATTTTTAAATCTAAGATTATGTCTAATTGCCTAATTTACTTTACCTACCCCTTAGAAAACTTAGCTGAAACTGCAGCATTTTATACAGCAAATCAGAATGAAAGTAGCTATTGAAGCACAGAGAAATTGATCAATCATTTGATTGTCAATTCACACATCAGTGAATGACAGGTAGAATCATTTTAGTCTTATCATTTCTAAAAGGATGTTAGCAATTCAGGCCAATAGAGATCCATTGTGATAATGGAAGTAATAAAGAAAGCTGGAGCTTAGACCATGCACCAGCATTCATGGCAGTACATCATCTCCCCTTATTCACAATCAGATTAAATATGACGGTTGTTAGAAACCCACAAAAATAAAGCTGCCAAAAAATTACCCTCTATGGATACAGAATTTAATGGTACATGTGCTTTTTTTTTTTTTTTTTCCCTTTAGTTTAAACTCAGCTGAGGCCTTCCTCCACCTTTCTACTGCATTTCAGTCTAGGGCAGAAGAAAAGTAACTGTGTGAGACATGTATTCTTCACATGTAGATATATGTTTCAGGAAAACAAATACACCAGGTTATTTCTCCAAACAAAAAGGAAATGCAAAACTAACATTCAGAATTTGTCAAGTCTTTCCTAAACCATTGCACACACCCACTAGAAAAGTGGGAGTGCACAGCATTACTGAAGCAAACTATCAAATGTCAGGAGAGCCAGTTTACCCAAACTGAGTAAGTTTAAGTAAAACATGAAAAAATAGTCCAGCTTTAAAGTCCAACTTTTCACTCTGAAGTACATCTGGCATGGAAATGTTTGTTGATATGTATCCTTTAAACCAGGGAGAAGACCCAATTTTCACCAAATTATACTTCTAAGACAAAGTGAATTGATGCCTTCAAGACATTTTAGCATAAGTAACTAAAATGCAGAGGATAACCACAAATTTAAAAGGCAGTTGACACTTCTGTTATTCCTTGTCCTTCAACATATAACAATCCAAACCTGAAAAGCATGAACATTTTGTAAAGAGAGAGGCATCAACACATGAGTTTCAGTTCAGCATAGACTGGTAGATTATAACAGGACTTAATATGATCTGATATGGGAAAGCTATAAAAGCTAACTCAAACCTACTCAAACCTATGACCTTCAGAACATGAATTTTGATAAGAAGCCATCATTGGAGACTGAAAAAAAGTTAGAAGTCTAATAGAGAACATTTATTGATTTTTTTTGTGGGGCTATTAAGTTATCAGGAAAATATGTGTATAGCAAACATCAGATCTCTAGCAAAGCAAAACTGTTTCAGTCAGAGTTCCACTTACTTTCCAGAAACTTTCAATTGAGAAAAAAATTTAAAAATAGTTGCTCAGCACAGCTGGAGCCAGAAGACAACGTGTGCTTCTGCCCTGCTTCAAACATTGCCTTCCCAACAGAGAAGTTTCTTCAGAAGATCATGTGGGGCTGGGAACCTCTTATGAGGAAGGTTACAAGGAGGTAGAGCTGTGTCCTCCTAAAACAACTTGGATGGAAGGAGGAGCAGGTGAGTGTTCCTGGATTTAGACAGAGGCTATGTTTCCAAAAAGATCAAAGAGGAGTTGGATATGGTGATACTTGTTCTTGGACTGCTGCTTAGCAATGTGAGGGTTGGGTATTCTATTGCATTGGACACAACGCACTAGAATCAACGGAGAGGAAAAAAATATATGATTATACCTGTATTTCTACAGCCTTCTTATAAGGGCATTAACCTGAAAGACTGAATACCTAGGGTCTAGTCCATGGCTGAATGACAACTCAGGGTAAGTCCTGTCACTGTTTCACCATGGCAAAAGTGTCCTTTTGCAGTGAATAAGTAGGACTATCCATCAATGAGCTTGTTAACCTTTTTTCTTTTTTTTCTGTTTTTATAAATAATTCCAGTTCCTAATGTGTCATGTAGAAGTCATAAATTGGGAAGGACAGAATTTCACACTCATTTTACAAAAGGACAAACACTATCTCCAAGGATGTAAAATACTGGAGAAACTCTGTAATTGGAAGCTTCTACTGCCTGTGCAAATTTATGTCACAGAGGAAAAAGATTTGGACTCTCTACAAGTTAGAGTTAAAATTTTAATACTTAGGGTTTTTACTTTGATGATAGTGTCTTGGTTCATCATATTTTCTCTCTGCAAATACCTTGTAAGCTAGAAATTTCTGCAAGCCTGTCAACTTTCTCAAATAAATTTTTTTTTAATCTTATTGATTTGTTTTCCGGAAGTATTTTCCCTTCTTCCTAATGTTTTATTTATCTAACAGTGTTCACAGTTTTATCCCTGGAAACCTTTTCATTTGTTTTTTGTTGCTGTTATTTTGGGTTTTTTTTCCTTTTGTGTTTTCCTGCAGAAAACCAGCTTGCATTTCAATGGCAATACTTTATACAGCTGAACATCCCAAAGTGCTTTACATTTACTTACACCCATAGCAAAGAGACTGTAAGACAAATGTGGCCTTTGGGATCTCCAGAAAAGGGAAAGAAGGCAAGTCTTTCACAATCAGACCATCGTGCACTCACATGTGGCACTCGTTTTGCAAATGAGCACCACTGCAGATTTGACATGTGATAACAGGAGACAACTGTAAGGAAATGGAAGAAAAGAATGGAAAAACCCCACATTTCTTGTTTTTCCAAATTAAGAAATGGCACCAAATAGTATCTGGAATTCAGTGTCTTATCCTAATTCCCATGAAGAAATGTAGCATATTTCTTTCTACCCAAAGTAATAGAGAAAAAGGCATGTAATAAAAAGCATGCATAGATACTTTATATTTATTTTGTTCAATTTATAGCATGTGCTGTTCTATTTCCTTCTTCATCCTTTTGTATTTGTTATTTTCTTCTGTGGCAGTTTGCAGAATATTTTGCTGCTCATTAAATGATGAACAAGAAAACAATCCATAAAATTTTTCCTGCATAAAAATATATTTGGAAATAAAACTCTAGTTTTAATACTAAAATTGTGTCATTTTAGTCTCATATCTCTTACTCAATGAAAAAAAATTAATGAGGACTATAATTAAGATGCAAAATTTTTTATGACTGCTTCAGAAATTTTCAGTGATCCTGAAGTCAGTAAGTGATATCTTTGGTCATATGATAGTTTGGGCAACCAGTTGTTCAATAATTTAAACAAATTATTTTAGTTTCTCATCCAGGGACATTCAACAGTCTAGAATGTGTCAGTCAATTTATATTAGTCATGTAATGTAATAGCTTTCATGTCCTCAGTCAGGTTTTTTAAAGTCATTTTTTGAAATAATTGAAGAAGAGAAAGAATTATTCTGAAACTGTTTAGTAAATACAAGTAATATTCATGGATTTCTCACAGGCTGGTAATGCGGGATTATCATATTCATTTCACAGATAGCAAAGTCCTGACTAAGTGTTCTGGTTAATTTTCTTGGACAAATTGGTGTAGAAATTCTGCAGCAATGCCTAGATTAAAACCCCAGTCCAATGCTTTATCTGTCACATTACTGTTTCTCAATGGAGGATTGCAAGTGTTCTTGATTGTTACATCTGACTAAATGAAATAAAATCTAGTTTCCCCATTCCATTACGTTTAAAGGTCACATATCGCTCGTAACTGTTCAAAACACACATTCTCACCAAAAACCTGTAGCTACTACTAACATCCTTAGCCATGAGTTTTGGTTTGATTTGGGGTTTTTTCCTGTCTTTTAAATAAAACCAAAGAGGCAGGATCACAAAATTGCTTTTCTTGAGACTGAATGTTGCTATATTGAACAGAAAAATGAAGCATTTCATTGGGACCTAGTGTTCCTTTCCAAATATGTTGTCTTGTTGGAGAGGCTGAGAAGCACAAGTTCCTTTCACAGAAGCTCTATACCAAAAATATACCCAAAATATCCAAAGTATCCCCCAGTTGCACTACAGTTGTACATACACACAGTACTACCATTCTGTGCAGTGATGTACAGTCCTGAGCAGCTGGATTGTATGTTGACCATGACCAGTTTCTATACATTTCTCCATGCTTCAATACTTCTCACAAACATGTCTTGAGCCTCTGAAAGCTGACCAAACAAAAGAGAGCAGGCTAATTGTTACAAAAACAGTAAAGGCTATTTTCAAGCTAAAAAGAAACAGTAAAATGGGTTTTCAAATTCACAGCTGAGCTCAAATCTCTTCACTATTTTTAGTATCATTCTCTATTGTTAGTGTTTTGTTTCTTTTTAACATGACAGTCTTTTCACCCACAATCCATTCTCAGGCCCAATCTGTGATGCCCTATGCAAGAGCTTTGCACATGGGCTTCCCTGTAGTTGATGTCTTCCACCCTTACAGCAGCTTGCTAACATTGTACTAAGACAGTGGGAAGAGAAGTGTCTATAAGCACAGGAGAGCAGAGTTATTTCATATTCCTCTCACCTTAAAAAAGTTACAGTTTTGACACAAAATATTGTCCAAGAAATATAACATTACTTCATGGGATAACGTGGCTTTAATCATAGCCCACAGTGCAACACCAAGGCAGGTGTATGTAAGCCAACATCCTCACAAGTGGTGGGTCCTTTGAAAGTCCATGACTTCTCTCAGTGAGTGGATACACTGAACAAATTGCAGAAGTGGTTATGGGACTCAGGCATATAACATGCTCTCAATTTTAAAGCTGAACTTGGGCATACTTTTACATTCAATGTGAATAGTATCCCACCATCAGGACCATTTCTCAAGGCTACTTTTCATCTTAGGACACTTGTAAACCTAAACTAAACCAATCCTCCACTCAGGTCTTGTAACTACAAACTTGCAGGGCAGCGGGAGCCCTGTAGTCAATGCCCTGGAGCTGGGAGTGAGGATCTTGGCACAGCAGCTGTGGCCATCTCAGAGCAGGAAAGGCCAATTACAAACCTCTAACTCACAACAGTGGGCAGTCAGTGGCCAGCTGGACATTTACCAGGCACTTTGGTCTCACCCTCCCAATGAAGAGAGAGATTCTTCCTTTCCCACTTCTACCCTTCTCTGTGGCACCTCTCTGCCAACTTCATGCAAGTACACTCTCTCTCTGACACGGGGTCCGTAGACACAAATTCAACATTTGCAGTTTTTGATTAGTTTGACCCCACTGTTTCCTCTTCTGGTAACTGTAATTTCCTCCTTTCTTTCAACTTAAACTATAATTTCTGCTTCAGTTCGTGCTCAGTTTATAGCTGCTCTTTTCTTCTAGTTATTTTTCCTGCCTACTCTCCAGTGATGAGTGACACGTGTATATTTGCCCCCCCATGTACAAACTCTATTCAAAAAGAGTTATCCAATTTCTTTTATCATTATTTTTTTTCTGATCAAGGCACAGAGCCAAAATATTACATTTAACAGACAAAACAATATTTTACTGAGCTTTTACTTATACACTGGAAGTTACTGCCAAAAAAAAAAAATTGCTTTGCTAAATGAATGCAAGACTGAGTTTTTCTGGCTTACTCTAGTATAAGGAAGCTGCAATGAAGAGAAGAAAGATTACATATTCCAAATCATCTTAGCTACCCTCTTTATCATTATTATTGCCTCCATTTTTTACTGCATTTTAGAGTATATTCTAAATGGAATATTAATATTAATTTCTTTCTTCTTCATGAGAGTTCAGATAATTTGGGATAATTAAGGGAGAGAGGATAGGAGAATCTATTGTGGGATTATAAATCTCCAAGGAATGTGTTAGTTTTGCATTTTAGTTCTGCTGAAAAATGTAAATGCTTCAATTAGTGTAAAAATCAGAGGCTGCCTCACTCATTAACAATCAGGCCTCTAACCTCTCACCTTGCCCGCGTGTGAATCAGAGTATTCTGAAATGGAAAAGTTGGCCCATTTTCCTAAATACAGAAATTGCCTGTAAAAAAAGTAACCAGAAAATAAACCTCAGTGTTCTGCCCTTAAAGAGCTAATTCATTTGTTGGACAGGCCTATCTGGAGAAGTCAGTGTCCTGTTGCATGTGATGGGGAAGCTGGTGAGCTTGTGGATAGCATTAGAGTAGACTTGAAATGAAGATAACAGGTCTGCACATCTGCAGTACTGGGATGAATCTCCTCAATCTAAATATTCCATGTTTCATAACAAACCTGTCAATAAGGGATGTGAGGGCAGTTTTGCTGCTGTGCTGCGCTATCCTACAGCTAACACAGCCTGAAACCTCCTAAAGGCTGATTGAAATCGATTCATACGCAGGTAGAATGCTACAGATCTCTCTGCTCAGCCTTTATAAAGGGAGATTTAGTGGGAGACTTTTTATTTATTGAGAGATTCGTATTATACCAAGTTCAATATTCCTCCAGTCCACAGTTACCCAGAAAGATACACTTAAACAAATGTCTGATGTATTCAGCGTGTATGGAACCAAATAAATCAGAGGGAAAGAATATAGCTACTACCACACACATCCATTCTGCACACATTTATTTCTAAGCTAGCGGCTGGGAGGCAAGGAGAAAAGTACTGCTTGGATGGATGATTACATTTCCTCAGTGAATAAAGCCTGTAGATGTGCAAAACAGTAATGCAAAATTATCTGCTCCCTTTGCATAAAAAAACTTCATCCGCAATGATTTGATTAATTGAAGGATTAACCTTTTGCTAGAATTTTGACCTGAGGTTCTTCTGCTAATTTTCTTAGAGGATCTTCTAAGCAGTATGGCACAAGTAATACAGCATTGCAGGACTCTGGTATATTTTCAAGACCGTCAGCACTACTCACAACTTCTAATCCTTAATTTCTCTCATGCGTTAGTCCATTAACATTTTCTGAGGTTTGAATCTTTTTTTTTATGTATGAACTCCTTCAGACAGGGCCCAGTTTTCCAAATGCCTTCAAGATGTTGACCCAGTTTGCATAGAGGCAGCTTTGTTTGCATGAACAAATTAGTATGGAGAAAGGTCGTATTATCTCCTCACGCCACACTATCCGACCAAAGTATTCCTTGATTCCTCTTCAAATCCACTCTAAGTGCTGCTACCAAAAATTACCTTCCTGGTCCATTATTTCCTCTCCTCTGCTTGCTCTCAATACTGCCTGAAGTCACTCTATGCTATCTTACTGAGCTCAGCTCTGTTTCTCCAGTGATATTAGCCTAAGTAATCGCATCTCCACACCACTACCCTCTTTCCTGATCTCTGATAATTTCCATAACAGTTGAATACTTCAAAATATATACCTAAAATTGTTCTACATTTTTGCCTTCAAATCAATCCCCTTGACCCTGGTACACGTACCTGAGCTGTCTCCTTATCACCTTAAAGTTTTTTTCATCTCAGGATTTCAAAATACTTTGTGCCATGACAGTAAAGATTATGTAGGTTCTGGTTCAAATGTTCATAGAAAAACCACCACTGAAAAGCAATGATCACAACATACTTAGATCAAATATACTCTTTGGAGCATCAAAGATCAAAAAGCCACCACAACTAGGCTAAACCTCAAGAAACTGAAGTATATCAAAAGGAGGAAAATTGTTTAAAAAGAAACTAAAAGAGTTCTCTGAGAGAACAAAATCCTCATGGACAGCACAGGGACTACCAAAGAAGATCCTACTAAAAGCAGAGCTCCAGTGCACACTGACTGTTAGGAAAAACTTGAGAAACAATTAAAAGAAGCAGGTGTGATGGAGCAGTGAGCTAAAGATTTGGGAAGTAAAAGAGTTTATTAGAATTGAGAAGACATCATTCAAAAGCAGAAGCTGTATCCAAATGAAGAAAATAAAAAGGATCATAAAGCCTGCAGATTAAATGCAAAAAATATAATTAGGCAGGCCAGGGGGAAAAAAAAGTTTGAAGAACAGTTGGCTGGAGCAATCAAACATAGTACTAAATTCCTCTTCCACAGGAATCATCAACATCAGAGCAAAAAGCCTGCCAGGCAGTCTGTGGAGCCCACTGACAGGCTGACTGCTCAGGGTATAATGCTGCTGCAGAGGAGCAGAGTGAATACCTGCATCACTGTGGCCTTCCCGAACCTGAAGGGAGCCTACAAGAAAGATGGTGAGAGACTTTTAGCAAGAGCGTGTGATGACAGGACAAGGGGGAATGGCTTCAAACTGAAAGATGTCAGGTTAAGATTAGATATTAAAAAAATACTCTTTACTGTGAGGGTGGTGAGGCACTGAAGCAGGTCACCCAGAGAAGCTGTGGATGTCCCATTCCTGGAAGTGTTCAAGGTCAGGTTGGATGGGGGTCTGGACATTCTGCTCTAGTGACACATGTTCCTGCCCATGGCATGTGGGGCTGGAACTAGATGATCTCTAACATCTAAATCCAAATCGTTCTATGATTATACGTTTCTAGGATCACTGTAGAAGAAACAGCTGATACTTCCTCACTAGAAGTTTTTTATGCAGGCAATACTGCAGAGGATCTATCCAAAACATAACTGACTGTGGAGAGGGTGTTGTAATATTAACACAAGTGTTAATGAGTTGTCTGATGGGATGGTATTTATCAGAGTTTTGAGAAAGGTCAAGGAAGAAAGAGCTGGGTCTCTGATAGGGGTACCTAACCTCACATGTTGATTTTTAGGCACTGAACACTGAAGGTTAGAAAATGTGACACCAGTGAGGATCTGGAGAGCTACAGACCTGCAAGCTTGTAACTCTAGTGCACAAATTTGTAAAGGGTACAATAAATGAAAAATATATGTCTGAATGCAACTTATATGGAAGAGCCAATGTCAGTTCTGTAGTGGAACATTATGCTTTGTAAAATCCATTTGAGTTTTTTGAAGTTAATTAACATATGGATCAGATGAGACAGTCAAAATACAACTAGATGTTCCAACTCTTTGGGTAAAGTCTCCCATCAATGGTTTTAAAGAAACTGAGCAGTCATAGCATAAGTAGAAAGGACCTGCAGGGACAAAAAAAGGGCCAAAAGACATGAAACAGAAGGTCTGCACTTAGAATAGAACAAATACCCTTCACAGTGAAATAAAATTATGGACTCTGAGGTGACGACTACCATTCAGTAGCGGATGCTCAAGGTTACGACAGACAGCTCTGCAGAAGCATCAGCTCTGCTCAGCAGCAGTTAAAAAACAACTCAAATGCCAGTAACAAAAAACAAGACAAAAACATAATTTTGACTCTGTTCATCTACATCTTGACTATTTTTCCAGTTAGGGTCACCTCATCTCAACGAAAGGACACAAAGGACATATCTGAGGTGGCTAAAGCTCAGAGAAAGACCAACTATGATAAACTATGGCGTGGTTTACACAGTTCTGAAAACTCGTGATGGTGTGAAATCAGCGGATAGGAAATGACTGTTCACTGTCCATCCACTGCAAGGAGCAGAAAGTGTCAAATACAGCTTGTAAGAGCTAAACTTAAATAAAAATATATGACCTCAGAACAGGGATCTGTACCACTTAGCATATCTTGTTCGATATCTAAAGAGTTTGCTTTGTAGAGCAAGGACTTCATGTTGCTCTGTATCTATCTGTATCACAGTCCTTGAATGGGACTTCCTGGGTATCCTGGTACAAATAATTAATTGTACACATTCAGCATGACTGGGTTGATTACACTCTTAGGAGTCAATTTGTAATCGGGAAACTCACTTGAGCAATGCACTAGACCAGTCATAGCTTCCTGCTCCCTCTTTGCACAAATTCAAAGTCACCATAACATATTGGCCTCATTTTAGAACAGGAATGGCAGAGGTAGAAACAAACGATAAAAAGATGAGCCACAAATCATTGTAAATTCTTATATCACAAGTAATGCATGCACATCAATGATGGACCTGTGAACATGAAGAAAAGTCATGTGAAGTAAGAGTATTTGAACTTTGCTGAAAGTAGCTATTTCCAGGGTGCCTGCTTGGAGAGAGGCAACTTTCATCCTGGACAAAGACTACTTTCATAATGTCTTGTTTTTTGCATTATCCTCTGCACTCTCTTGTATCATCTTTCTATTATGGAAGATGTCATGGGAAGTCTCTTCCTCTACTGATTATGATATGAAACAACTGGAAAAGGGAATCCACTCCAGATAAAATCCCTGTATAAAGGAAATAATTTTCCTCCCTCAGAGCTAGCAAAAGAAGTTAAACAAGTGCCCCATGGGACTGCACTTCTGTTGAAGACTGGGAGAATTCTCCAAAGAAGAAGGAAATGCCCTCTAGCATCCACTGATGAAGATCCAGAGTCATGCAACTGATGTCACGCCAAGATTTAGCCCGTTGCAAGTTTTCCATCTTGAGAGCCAGTTCTGACTGATGCATCCTCACTGTAAACTGAGTGATGCCTGGGACTGTCTGGCGGTTTTCACTGCATTTAAACAGAAGCAAATGAGACCAAGATGGTGACAATTTCATGCAGAAACGTAGTATGGTACATAAGCTGAAGTTGGTTTTATCTGCAACACGAAAAATGTCAGATCTGTTAAAGAAAACCTAATTTTATTCTGTTGTGATGTGTAGAATTAGCACATCTAGGCCTCACATACCTGAGACAGCATAAGAAGAAGATTTCCCAGAAAAAGTGCTTTCCTAGCGGGTGAAGAACAGGCCACTGTCTACTGGGTCATATAGTTGTATTATTTACCACAGGAAAAAAATTAATTTTATATTATTACATTAAAAATTGTATATAATGGATTCTTTCTTTTCATCCTTAATAATTCAGATATACGAGAAAGGTCAAAAGCCATAGTCTGACAGGAATGACCATAACATTTTTTGCTGTTAAATTTTCAATACACTATTACTGAAGGTGAATGAGTTTTCATTGTTTTAATAGAAAAGTGTTTCACACATCTTTCAAATTTCCTTAGTATCTGAGCTCCATATAAGTACAGGATTTTATTAGGATATGTCCGTCCACCATAACCACTTTACTAAAGAGAGACTTGCCATAAGAGTTTCCAGTTTACAAAGAGGAATAAAATAGCAGGTGTTAAGACTGGAAATGAAAATTGTGACAGAAAATTAAGGTTATTAGGGAAGCTGAGAATTATAAAAGGCCCAACAGGGAGTGATTTCAGAAATCACAGTTTAGCAGCAGAGCAAATAAACAAGGTAGTCTATGACTGAAGTCATCAAACTAGAGGATATTTTAGCAACATAATAAAATGAGAATCTCCAAATGGAACCTGGTTACCTAAACACTGTGTTCTTTCACTTTTGGCTCATGAAATGCAGCCAGCCTGGCCACCCTGCAGGGTTGAGCCTTTGTCAGGAAATCATCCAGATGTTCTCAGTTTTTGGGACTGGATTGAGGTTTTGACACAAAACCTGTCTGTTTGGCAGCACCTCACTGTGTGAACTGTGAAGTGTTACTGGGACCTACTCATGAGTTTTTCTCCTACCTGAGGATGCAGTGGCTGACATGGAATTGTGAGCCAGATTTTGCACTTACCCCTGTGCAACTCCAGGGCAGCCACGCCTGTCTGCAGAGCTGGGAAAGCAGACATGCCTGCCTTCACCTTCCTCACTGCTGACTGACAAGTTTGCAGGCAGGAAACATAAAGACCTCAGAAAGATTGCTCTTCCCACTGCCCTGCTATTGGCTGCAAGGGTGAGCAGTGCAGAGACACTGGGATAGGGCAGGGACACTCTTAGAACAGACTGCTCAGAAGAGCTGTACAGGGTAAGGGGTCTACTGATGGGAGGAGGGACATGTCCCACAGACATGAAGAGTAAAGACTCATGTCACAGATGTCTGTGTCCACAGAGGCTGGGGCCACAAAAGTATTGCCATCACAAATATTTTTAAAAATATTTAAATAAAGCAGAACGTATGAACCCAGTGCATAAGAAAGACTCTTCTGAGCAGCATAAATTAAAGTCACAGGCAGCAGGATGACCAAAACATCAGCATTTCACAAAAAAAAAAAAAACCTGTGTAACAGCCCTTAGGCTGTAAGCCAGCCCTGCTAAACCAGACCTTAAGGGTAGCAGATCTTAAGGGCTGGGAGAACTGCTACAACAATCACGTAGCCTGACCCCCTGTGAAACGCGAGCCATAGAATTTTATCCAGCAGCTCCTGCAGTAGTATCACCTACTCTTCCCTGCTGCAATGAGGCTCCTCACAACCCACTTTCAAATGAACTCTCGGCAGGACTCCAGAGGAAACGGACAGACATTAGACAAAAGCTTGTTTGTTTGCTTTCCCACAAGGAGCAGCCAGGAAAGCAGTTGCTAATCGCTGATGTAGGAGCGCATCCCTGGTACCCAGCGGGCAGGAGGCAGCCCGGCTCCGGCTGAGCGCGGAAACCGGGGTGGCAGTCACACCCCGCTGCAGCAGGACTGGAGCTCTTTCCTACTCCGCTGACATTCACGTTGCCTTCCTCTCACCCACTGAGTATTATCATCACAGAGGCTGGAGTCTGAATGTGTTTAATGCTTTCTTAGCCACAGATCATTAGTAACCAATTCCACTTTCCACTGTCTCAATTGTTTTTATACAATACAAGACTCCTCTTTTTCCTCTCCCCTCCCTCTTCTTTCTTCCTCCTTTTTCCAATTTTCTTGTGGTAAAACAGTCCTGCCTGAAAGCAATAAGCTCCTTTCAGAACTTAAAGCCCTAATGGCAGACATTTGGAAAAGAAGCTCTAAAGGCACCATTATTCCTCACTTTGGCTTCACTGCTGACTCGCTGTCTACATGCATAATGCCGAGCTTTTTCCCATAAAAATAGCAGTCCTCAGATAGCCACAAATCCATGTTAGCTGCTTGGGTTATTTATTCCTGGAGGAAGCTAGCAAAGTGACAACTTTTAGGACATTTGGGAGGCCACCATGAAGTGGTGAGCACTCAGCTAGGTATGGGAGGAATATAAATGAAGCAATGACTTAGGTAATTGTACCCACCAGGTACAGCTATTCATGCTTTTGGGGTATTCCCACTCTGCTCATGATGTTCTCTCCTTTTTCTCTACCAAAGCTTTTCTGGTTCACAAACTCTCTTTCCACATCTCAGTTCTGCGTCTCAGCGTTCACACATGGCCTGAAACAAGATTGCAACTTGCCATTGCTCACCCTGTTTCTGTGGGGCTGCAGTGTCCAGAGCAGGAAAATTCAGGGATCCACTCCCAGTGCTGTTCCTTGCTCTCTGTGCAAATTCCAGCCATTCATTAGCTCCTGACTGGCAGCAGTGAGACCGTGCTCTGCAGCATGGACTGCTGGCTGGAATAGGCAGCACCTCTCAATGAAATGCTGGAGAACAGTAGGACATTAACACCAAGGGGGACCCTGCTACTGCCCAGGGTGTGCCAAGCCAACAGGGGCCATTACGTTTTGCCAGCAGGACACACATTTTGAAGTCTCCAAACAGAAATGCAGATTGGTCTTGGGACTCAACTTGTGGCTGCAAGGGATAGCAGAGACTAAGAAACCTGCAGTATTAGTCAGATGGTGAATTCCACTGCTGTCCTAAGGAGAATAAAGAGCAAGTGACAGGACTCCACCATGCCTCATCACTGTCAGTCCAACAGGCATTTTAGGATATATGCAGCACCTGTAGCTCACAGCAACACTCTTCCACTGGGATTGTGTGTGATGATTAAGGGGATGTTGCGTCTCTCGCAGCCACTGTGCCAGCCAGTGCTAGCACAGACTCCTGCGGCTGGTCCATTCTTTGTCACTAGGGCGGAACCACCACATATTTGCTGCTATTAGCTCTGAGTAGGGGCAACCCTTCTAAGAGGATAGAGGGAGAAAACCCAAAGGCACTAAACATTTGTGCCCATCCTCACATTTTGTGAAGAAAAAGCGTCCTGCAAAGCTGTGCATCCCACTGCAGAGTCCTCAAGCCTACAGGTCAGAGCTGCTTTTGCTTTAAGCCCAGCATAATCCACCAGAAAACAAGTGGTGGGCCACTGCAGTGGGGCATTTCTAGCTGTTTGACTTGCAATCCATCCCTGAATGACAGAAACTATGCAAAAAAGCCACCCTGGCACTCAGCAAGGCAGTACCTGGGGCAGGCTCTGTACACTGTTTGGCTGGACAGTCAGGGGCATTCCCAAGCCCCAGCCCAGAGCATTTGGCACACAGATACTGTCCATGCCCAGCAGCCAGGCTCTGCCTTTGCCATAAAGTCCAATCCTTGTGTGCAGGGGGAGCAGGGCTCCTTGCAGCCCTCGCACAGCTGCCGAGTGCCGGGGGAGAAGCGGGGCAGCCCCCTCCAGCTGCCAGAAGGACGGGGCAAGAGGCAGGCAGGAGCACGGGGATCTGACAGAGGCACGTGGCCCAAATCCTGCACACCTGCTGGGGTGTGATGCCATCTGCAGCCCAACAAGGGGCCCCATTGATCCTGCCCATGTGGTGGGTTTCTCTACCTCTGCGCATGCAGCTGAGGAGATGTCATGCAGGAATTTTCCTCTGTGGTTTGCTAAGGGTTTCTCCCCAAAGAATCATGATTTAATTGCTGTTATTATCTTCATAAAGCTGTCCAGAGTGTTTTTCCAGTGGTTATTTAAAGCTTATCTAAAAGATATTGATAGCAGTGGAACGTTAAAACTGCATTCCTGGTATGCCAGTAGCAGAGTGTGATAAAAATAGTAGGTGTCTTAAATCAATCATCATCTTTCTCTAATTTATTGTATTGTATTTTTGGATCTATGCATAGCACATACAGCATATCATTATGAAAGTAATGCAGTTAGAAACTACATAAACAGATAACTGGAGACTAAGTTACTGTCAGTCTTCTATGAAAAAAAAAAAGACAGTTTGTCAAAGAATAAAAATCACACATTATAATTTTTAAAAACATCTGCTCATGAGGGACCTTGGCATAGAAAGCAAACTCTCCAAAACATGTCCCTAAAACTTGTTGTGGATGAAAAAAATTATTTTAAAATCTCTTGATCAGTAACAGCTTCACAAATAACAGTATGAATAATATGGATGTCTGGTGGGAGCAAACAACCTCACAGGATATCATTAGGTATATAGTCTATACATACTTTTTTTCTATTCTGATTTGCTGTAGAGAGAAAAGATAGAAGCACAGAAGCGATGAAACGTGTCTTAAAAGATGGAGGAAATTTTTATTTAATGCAAATCCCTTGTTTCATCATATTGCTAGTGACTCATGCATAAAGGCTTAGAAATCTGTGGAAGGAGATGAGAAACCTCAGAAACAGATATGAGCAAATAATTCACTACAGGAGATTTGTTTTCTCTTCAAATCAACTCCATTTTTTAATTTAAAGAAATTATTTGCAAATAGGTCATTCTAAGTATGAATTTATTCCCGTGTTTCTAATCGCCTCAGGGATTGTTTCTGAAAACAAATTTAGACAATGAATTTACAGACTAACCATTCAAAAAGCTTAGCTACTGTGAGTTGCCAATCAATTTGCATTAAAAATCATATGTATTATTATCTCTACTTTACAATTCACTCCCTGAATTGCAAAGTCAAAAAAAAAAGTATCCACCAGATTTTTGAATCTCTCAGGTTCACTTTGGATAATGAAAAGGGCTAAGAAAAGTTAAGGAATTAAATGTCACTTCATGTCTTTTTACGTCCTTCCACACAAAGCCTCTTGTCACTCAGCAGGTTACCTGCAGTCCAATCCCCAAGTAGTGCATCTCTTTATATCTCATCATGGGAGAAGAGACACATCACATTTATGGACTCTTGTCTTTCACCTGTCTTTTCCCCTCACGTTCTTCTCCAGTCATTTGTGTTGGTGAGCACCTGTCTGCCAATGATGCAACCTAACCCTGCTCTGGAATGTTTAATTGCCTAAGCTCCTTGGAAGAACATTAGGAGACCTCCCTCTGCCTGTCCTACCCCATGCACCATCACAGACCAATTCACATCCCAGCTGTGAATGGCATAAGCTATCCTGCACGGCCTTCCTCCTCCACCATCTACCATCTCCAGAAGTCCTCTTTAGTAAATGGTTAGAGTTAATTTTCTTGACTTCCCTTAAGCTCTTAAATAACTTGGAAAAGGAGCTGTTGAATGTGAGACAATGCTACACAGACCTCCTCCATAGATGGGCAACTCTCTGGGCTGCAAGACTGTCAGGAGTAGGCTGAAGCCCCTTTCCCTTATTTTTCTGAGAATAAGCCAAGGAAAAATCAGACTTTCTGCTCTGGCTATTACCAAGAATGAGGCAGCAGTGTAGGAAGTAGCACAATTGGTGACTATTTTTAAGATTAATTGCACCATATTTGGGGTTCACCATTGCACCTGCTAAAGGGCTTCCATAGTCCAGGCATTTTAAGGCTTTTTCTCTGGTTTCCTGATCCAGCTTAGCTTGGGATTATTTCTTTAATTCTTGGCTTTTGATGACTTTACAGTGAATTTGTCCATGCTTTCCTCTCCAGCAATGCAATGTTGCCTGTAGTTCTGTGCACCCTGCAAAAGAACTGGTGAAGGGTAACAAATGCCTGAGATGAAATATTTGAATAGAGTTAGTCTAGTGAGAGATGTTGCTGTAATATCTGGTATATAGAAGCAACTATCACGAAAACATTTTTCCCCATGGAGTAGTTTCATTAGCCTGCCAAATCCTTTGTAGCCAGGAAAATGCCTATGCTGCAAAACTGAGACTGATATTATGAGACCATCAAATCTGGACTCACTACAGTCTACATCTTACCCCAAAATCATTCTTCACACAGGGTTCCAATGCTTGGTTCTTGCAATGGAGTATGCTAAGGAATTGAAACTGGGAAGCAAGATAGGACACGAGATTAATGCTGCAAGAACCCCCACATCACCATCCTTCTTGAAAGATGGCATATGTACCCCACAATAACATTAGGAAGTGAGCAAAAGTTCACTGATCCCAGACAGACCCATGGCATCCCTCCTTGAAGAGAGATTTGGGACTTAACAACACAATTACAAGAAGAAAAGAGTTCTCTCTACCAAGAAATAGATTTCTCTTCTAGTACACTGAAACAATTAGGTAATTTCCATCTCCTTCCTTGCAAATCGAATCTCTCAATAGCTCAATTTCTTCAAGTGACATTGTTTTCTCAGGCACAACAAAAGTAATTTTGCTGAGCTTCCACACTCTCCGAGTACCCAAGCATCTCTAGCACCTTAGTGTTCAGTGCTGCAGCTATTTCTTGAGTACTGCTTGGACATCTTTCAAGTTGACATTTTAGATTGCATAACTCCTGGCACAGCACTGCAAAGATGTCTCCTCCCATTGCATCAGAGAGTGACCTGCTGTGGCAAAGGCTATTACTTCTTTTGAGATTATCGAGTCTGTGGTGCCTCATCGAATTATGGAGATTCCAAGGGGAGGAAAAGTAACTGCTGCGTGCTCCAGGCCCTGAACTTTTCAGTGCAACACATCTGGAGAGCCTTCATCTGCATATGCATCTCTAATGCCACATCTCCTTGGTGAACACTGCGTGCATTGAATTCTGCTAACATAGGGTGACAGACAAGTAACAATCGGAGCGACGTTGACTCGGTGCTTGTCTCATCCTAAAATAAAATACTGTGTGATGGACTAGCCACAGCTGCACGCTTACAAAGAGCAGTCTGTGGCTTCTAAGCAAAGCAGCTGAGAAGTTAAAAAAACCCCATATCTCAGCTTCCCCCTCCCCACTCATCTCCACACACATGTTAGATTCGAGGCCAAAATCCAATGACTAAACTAGGCATACAACCAAGAGTGACCTGATTTTGGGGAGCTACTGAGCACTGGTGTTGCTCAGGGACTTCACTGCTTCAAAACTGTTTTTCCTGGGGAACACAGAGGCTCAGTTCCTCTGAAAATTGGATACATTCAAGCAGGTGCCTTAACATTAGGGTTTTTAATGGCTCAGTTTAATTTGTCCTCCTGGAAACTGTTTCATTTGAGAGTAAGGGCAAATGAATACTGAATAAAAATCACTAAAAAAATCGAACACTGAAAGTCTAGTTTCTGTAGCATTAACCTAACCACACTGAGTACCACTGAGGGGGTGGGAGCAGCAGGCTGTGCAATGGCAGGACCACTTTCCCATCAGTGGGACACAGACCAAGCGCTATAACGAATAGTACCAGTAGGGAGGCCAAAGCATGACTGATCCCACCCAAATGTCACAAAGCCCCTGTGAGCGGTACCCTCACTTCTCCAGGCAGCTCACTGACACTAAAGACAGCAGTTTTTCTAGTCGGGTTTGGTCATCCAGGAGCCCAGGGACACAAATGAGCAAACCTGGATTCATCTGAAGCTGAGATAGTGATGATGAACCTAAAGGGTGACTTTCCATCTCTTCCCCCACCTCATTCCACATAGTGCTTGCAGCAAAGGTGGCAGGAGAAGACTAATCCTTGCCTTCAAGGGATTTGAAAAGAGTTCTTAACTGTATGATGAAAGCTTAAAAAATTGTAATTCTTAAGCAACTTTCCAAGGCTGGTTGCTGAAGGTTACACAGGGCTAGGTGTGAAGAAGTGTAATCCTGTTTTTCAAATGTCAGCAGGAAAAAAGTCAAATTTTCCTTTTGGCTTTCTCCAACCCCTGAGTAATCTGATGCAGTATAAATCAATACATTCTTGAGACAGCATTCCATGGAAAATGTAAATTGTAATGTTATCTGATATTTGGGTTGTACAAACTCAAGCAAATTGCAGAAACTATAATCCTGGGCTGTGAATCACTGCTGCAGATCTAATCACTACCAGTCCTTTCTGTCCATCAGCTCTGCTGTCTGCAAAGTGGTGGAAGTATGGATTACACAACTTGTACTTTTCATCACTAACATGCCCTGATGGTAAGAAATTGTTGTGTGGCCAAACAGTTAATCAGAAGCAAAGCCTTGTAGCTGGTTTCAATCTCCTGTGTGCAGATATCCTCACCTCTCCAACCAGGGCAGGTTCAGGTGTTTACTGCCAACACACATCTACTTTAACTTTTCACAGCAGAAACCATTCAGGGGAACAGACTGTTTAGGAGCTGTGATTAGAAGGAAGCTCGCTAGTGCAACAAATGGTTGAGCAGACAACACAAACCGACAGATGCCAAACTATTTGAAGCCTGATACAGAACAAACATTTGAGGAGGGCCCTCCCTCCTCAAATGAGGGCCAGGGCTGTCAGACCCCAGACAGAAACACATACCAGCTGGCCAGCCATGCAGAATGAAATCTCCCAAAGACTGGTTTCATCATAAGCAGCAGCTGACCGATCACAATTGACAGGATGGCTGACAGGAGGGTTCATTCCTGGGCTTCCTCCCTCCCTCGCTCTCAGTCAACATGAGCCACCACTTTTGTCATGAGAGCCTGTGGTATGTGTTTGCCTGGCACAAACTCATGTTCATGGGGAATCAGACTTATTGTTTGCTACAATCTGCCACAGGGCAAGTAAAAACTCCTGTCTCAAGCTGACAGAAACCAAGTTAAGTCAAGATCTCCTCATAACAAAGTGCACACTGAGCAAGTCTTAGGCTGCTTAGGGAATGCAGGTAGGTCTGCCCTGCTTCTCCTGGGATTGAGTGGTGCTTTGACACACAGCCCTTCCCCCACAGTGAGAAACACATCACACTTTTGCTTTACTGCTCACATCTCCATCATTGCTGCCACAATTTTAAGCCGTACATTCGTCAGCAGAGACTAAGGCCTGAATAGCTATACCTGCACTTTATTAGTGTCTTCACAAGCCTTTCTAGGAAGACCACTATGGACATTTTGGTGGTTCAAAGAAGGAAATCTCACAGTCTGTGTGAAATATGAAACAGGGAAGCAGAAGGTCCCAGAAAGAAAGGAAAGGCACAGAGTCGGAGAGAACTTTCTTGTAAGGTGGGGACTTTGAAGAGAGAAATGCACTGAAAGTGTCTGATGTGAGCTCTTCTACAGAGGGCTGGCAGACTCTCCAAACACACCCAAGCTGCTGATCTAAACAGAGCACCCTGAAAATTCCTTATGAAGCAAATGACAGGATGAAGGAGGATACAGGAGGAGGATATCTGAAAGAGACACACAAGCAAGGGAGGGACTGTCAGTGGGAAAGTCCTATACTATATATCAGGTTTTACAAAATTAGGAGAGTCACCCAAAAACATCCCAGCAAACAGAAATTTCAGCATCCACGTGTTTTTTGGGTTTGCCTAAGTGCTGTTTATACCTCCATGTTTACATACAAGCCCATCCACTTTCCTTTTCAGAAGGCCCACACTTTTAAATGGTTCTGTAATTATATTTCTTCATAGTAGCAGAGAGTTTTAAAAAGAAGATCAGACAAGCCAAGGGAACAAACTCTTCTTGGACAGTTTCCCATCCCTGTTATTTTCATTAAAAAACAGGGTGCACTGAGACTAAGGCTGTTTGCACTGTGTGCCTGACTCAGGAAACAAGCAGCTTATTATTATGGTTATTTCTGGCAATTTAGACCATTTCTTCTCTGAAACATAAAGAATTCCTATTTTAGCTTAAGCACTAGTCTACAGATTCAAAATGCATGTGCTAAGTCTTAATCTACAGGGTGTCCCACCTGACTGACTAGGAAATAAATCCAAACAGAGCACAGCAAAAAATTACAATAAGTTGCCTGCATCACTTCAGGCCATATTCATCAAGTGATGGCTTATGAGTGCTGCATACCGAAAACACCCAGGAGCTGAGTATTATGAATTCTAAGCCACTGACCATCATTTCCCTTTACTCCACAAGTTTTATTAAAAAAAAAAAAATCAAGGAGCTGTCAATTAGCAGAGTCTCATTCAAGCTGATGCTGAATTAAACAGGCTAAAGATGTGCGCCCTGACTCAAGCAGAACAATCTTTCCCCCACAATTACAGCAGAGAAGCTCTTCTTTGTTTAAATATTCAGTTCTACAAAGGCTTTAAAATCCTCATGCTCACAAAGGTTAGGAACTTTGTGGGCAGCAGTGTAGGCTGTGTGCACCAGATTTGGGAACATTTATGTAAGTGGCTCCTAAGACTGTAAAATTGGGGAGAGTGGGGAAGCCAGTTTCAGTGGCTAAACACTGTAGCTAAAGCTCTTGTCTCTCCCTCCACATCGGGGTCTTAATCACTCTAGACATCCATAAGGTGCTCTCAAGTTGCATCCATTAATTTTTGAGAAATAAAATAGGAATCAGTATTCTTAAAATCGGTATTTTAAAAATATGGGATGTTCCCACTGCACTGCCACAGCACTTCTGTGTGCTGTTCCCCATTTATCTTTCATATACATACACTTCCCTCTTGCCACCTTATAACCACTTCTACTTGCAGGGCAAGGTAGCAGCTTTCAGACAACCAAGGAAACTGTGAGAAAAGGGGTAGGGTGGGACTATTTTCGATATTTCAGGCTAAAAATCGACATGATTTATATTAAAAAAAAAGACCAGGGGAGTTATTTTGCCTGTCCTTACCACAGGATGCAGGATTTCAAGCTAAAATATGGGAAACCCCATATTAAATGAGAAGTCTGCCAACCCTGGTAGCTCAGTCATAAAGTGGGTTATTCTGTGCAGTCACAGAGGTTTCCTAGACTACTCGTTTTCACATGAGCTGATAGCTCAAGGGGATGTTCAGACAGTGCTTGATGCTTTCAAACCTGACCTACAACCAGCCAATGTCAGTTCAAACCTGGCCGCCGGCAGAAAGCATGGAAAAAATGGGAAGAGGAGCGAAGCATATTGTCATGGTCTGCCTCTGTCAAAGGAGTCTGCAGTTTGATAGACGTCAAACCAACAGAGCAGAAAGCTCAGATTGCACTGAAGCTAAATAAATAGCATCTATGGCAGGGGTGAGGGAGAAGTTTGGATCTGTGTAGGAAGGCAGGGGAAGTCTGGGAAAGGGATAATGGGGTGGCAGAGGAGGAGAAAAGGGATAAGACTTGGAGCAACATAGACATGCTCCTAGCCCTAACAAGGTCCAAGGCAAGTAAACAAACTCCTCCTTTTCCTCCCTTCTTCCTCTTTGTCCTCAATGAGATCTGGGCAACCCTTACCCCGAGACACATCTCCAGAGGATGGCGACTGCCATTCCTTATGGGAGCCAGAAGTAGAGCAGCCCTTTCCACCTTCCTGGTACCTTCTGAAAAACACAAAGTGCAAGACTGGAAATGTACTGGGTCAGTGCTTAGCACAGTATCAGATGCACTGACAAGAGGCTGGGAAGGGAGGCATCACTGACTCAGATGAATGGCAGTTCCCACCCCTCACATCTCCTGTGTCTCTACAGAGGACATTTTCATTCAACAGAGCTTACAGCTCATGGAGATGAACAGGTAATTTCACACCCCTTCAAAAAAAAAAAAAAAAAAAGCATTCTGCTTAGAGGTCAGGAGTCTGAAATCTACACACTCAGTTGGATTTCCTTGATACTAATAGCACAACATAAATTTGCCATACAAATACATAAACTTGCCATCACCTGAGTGATTTACAAAATGCATTCCTAAAAAACTAAAATAAATAGCCTCACTGGAGGTTGAAAGATTGCTTTGGGGGGCTTTTCTCTGGAGTCAAAGTGGGTCCAATCAAAACACATAGCACTCAGTTCCACTACGTCCATCACAGCTGGTGCATGGTGCCTGTCACCTCCTTGGCAGACAATGCAGAGCAGGGAGCTTGGCAAAGGCTTCAGATCTACAAGGAAGATCAAATCTCCAGTGGGATGGAGCAGCCCTAGCAGAGTTCCCACTAGGATTCTCTGGTTGCTTCCCCATACTGTGTGGGGAATAGGATCCTGTTCTCCTAAGCAGGCCTGGCTGATTATCAGTCTTAGGATTTGGGGGTGGTTAGCACATAGAAGTCATTCTTCACTCAACCCTGTGCACATGCTGGGGCCTGGAAGAGCCTCAATCTCACTTTCTGCTGTGCTCAGTAATGGTCTGAGGGTCAACAAGAGAAATGGAGCTGAAAACCACAGGAAGTCAGGCAACTTACATTAAACACGGTCCCCTCTTCCTCATTGGGGCAGGAAACAGACTAGAACAGGTTGCTAGGCTGGCAAGGAGAGAACGTAATAAAGCAAGCCTGGTTGAAATTGGTGCAGGGAATTTCACAGATGGGTGACATACAAGGAACGCAAGATCTGCTCATATGTGTAGTTAAATAACCCCAGAAGCATGCAGAACTCTAGCAGGCAGCTGCCTTTGATGCATATATAGCAATAGGTACCAGCTGACAAGGAGTTATCTGCTCCCAAAATATCATGGATTAAGAAGACAGGAAAGGAGGTAAACTAGAAGTGCTAGCATGACAGAGGCTGGAAAAGGAAGAAGTTTCACATTTTTAATGTGAAGGTTTTTGTTACATGGTTGTCACATCACAATTATGGAGCTAGACCTGCTAGATGGTTCCCCCTCTCTCTACACAATAGAGAAGAGCTCAGCACTTATCACAGTGTGACCAAGTGCCAAAGAGTAGGAAAGAAGCACATTGCAGCCACACAGCCTCTCCATTCCAGCCATACCCATGTTTCAGCAGCCTCTGTAGCTAAGAGTCACAAATTTCACTTCCAATTGAAAGGCAAAGAAACTGGATGAAGACTGCTCACCCATCATAAAGTTGTGTACATCCAAGATGACCTTCCTACCTTGTATAGTTTGGGGTCAGCTTGAGCTAGCAATCTAAAAGGGAAATTTTCCATAACCTATTGCCAGCTACTTGAATCAGTGATTTCCAAAATGTGGGCCATAGACAGCTGGTTGGTCATGTGTGACTGGCACTCCTCCATTCTCATTGCTATTTCAGCCTGAGCCCTGCTAAAAATATACCGAATCATTTCCTAATATTGCACTCTCATGTGACCACTAGCTGGTGTTGAAATGGGGATGTAAGTAACCCAAAAATGTGAGAGGTGGAAGAGTGTTGCTCCATGCATCAGGAGATGGTAAAGGGAGGTACAGACAACTTCAGGAGAATGTGAGAAACAAAACCAGGCTCCCACTTAAGAAAACAGATAAAGGAAAACAATGGGATGTACTGGAAAAGTGTATTTTTTCAGTTAAGGCTGCTGAGAAGCATGTCAATTGTTTTCATGATTTGGTGGGATGTTTATGTTTTCTTCTGTCTTTATCTGTAGTCTCCTCTTATTCTTGGGCATACAGTGATACTGTGTACCAAGAGGTGTGACTCTGCCCAGCTGTCAGGGTGTCCTGCGCCCCAGGAAGTTGATCAGACACCCAGTGGTACAGAGGTACCTTCAGGATATGCAACCAAGCACCCGTGCCAACCAAGCAATACACCACTGCCCTTTGGGCACCCGAGCTTGCTCTAGAGCAAGGTGCATTTTGCTTGAAGTTAAAACTGTCAACCAGCTGCCAGTGCCCCAGACACACAGGCCATTGTGTGACCCAAACATTTCTGACTCCTCCTGGTCTCAGGCTGCATGCCTACTGTGCTGCAGGTGGGGTTCAACGTGGTACAGCCATCTCAAGAAACAGATGGATCAATACAGATCTGTAGGTCTTTCCTATCCACCAAAAAATGGGAAAATGGAAAAGCAGGCCTGAATAGTTTTCAAAACAGCATAAGGGATTCCAAGGGGTGGCAGGGGGGAGTATGGGAGTGTGTAAATCTGTTAAAATAATTTTATAAAAAAATGATATGATTTACCAATCATGGTTTAGCTTCACACCACAACAGATATGAACCAGTCAAGCCTCAGTTTATGTTCCCCACTTACATTTGATCTCCTTGCCAAAAATAGGTGGCAGGCTAGTGCAGGCTTTAATGCCCTGCAGATCCTTGATGGTGTATTACAGAAAGGACAGGATCCTTTGGAAGGCTGCACAGTGATATCACCCACCTCCAGACTGAGAAGGATCTGACAGGCTGTTCCAAGAAGTTCTGGGGCTGCAGGCAGGACAAATAAAGCTCTCACATGCTTTTCAGCCAGGCAGCTGCATGTAGTTCAGCAGGAAACTCTTTGTACTATGTGACCAGGTCACAGACACAAACAAAAGGGCACTGAGAGACTGAGTCAACAGCCGGTTCTCATGTCCCTCTGTGTCATATTCATGTCTCTAAAAATCAAGTGCTCTTAAGAGGAATTTAACATCATATGTGCATGCTGTAACACTTGCTATAAAAGAAAAAGTAAAACATTCCAAAAAAGTCACGCAGTTCCAAAAGTTTTACTGCTACTAAAACAATAGCTAAAGACTCCATTTCCAGCAAGGAGCAGCTAGGATTTTAACCATGCTGCTTACACTAATCCCTCTGAAATTTCTCTTGAAGATAGTCCAGCAGAAGATCTGAACTAGTCAACTCCTTTTAAGAGAAAAAAAACTGAAGAAAAATCTAAAGCTGAGCAGTCACCTGAAAGAAATGAGGAAATACCCCTTCTGCCATTTCACTTACTATACTGGATTTAGCTACTCAACCATTGTTGAAAAACACAAGTTATTAAATCCTCATAAAGGTTTGAGAACATTGGAAAGCAGGAAAAGTCACTGAAAAATGACAGCCGTGTGCTGTGCAGAGTAGTGGGAGCAGGGTCTCAGAAACCACAATGTCCAGCATTACCACTCATTTGCCTTCACAGCACAACAATGAAGGGAAGGAAACAGACTGGAAGAACGTAGTTTGGAAGAGTCTGTTAAATGCATTATAGAATGTATTGCTGTAAAACTGCAGTTCAATTTATCCAGCTTTGTATTTTTCTTGCAGGAATTCTTTTCTTTACCAATGAGCGCACCACCATGAAAAATTTTGGGGATTCTGGTAACAGAACCCTTTAAATAAATGATGGGATTTTTCTTCCTTAGCTAAGAAAAGGAAATTATTTTGGGTCCCTGTTCTTCTAATTTCAATGACAGACAGAGTGATAAGGCAACAGCTTCTCTAGTATGACACACAAGTTTTTCTCTAGTACAACACAAAATTTTTCTCTGTTTCAGTAAGAAGAATAGAGTCCTCTTCCTCCTCCTTGCTGTTGAAGACCTGCACAACTTAGGAAATCTTCCCAAGAAAATAACGGGAAGAATATAATGGCAAATTTGGCTGGCTGAGTCAGGAACATCTGTTTGAGCAAGCCTATGCAGTGCTCCAGCACAGGGGTGGGAGGATTTCTTTCTACCATATCCCTCTGGGAAGTGAGGTGCAGAGATCATCCATATAAAAACACCCTCTTGCAGGTGGAATTGCAACTCATCTTTGTGGTCAAAGCATAAGTTTAAAATCTGACAGAAATTCTGGGTGTGTGGAAAAGGACCTGAGTCTGTCATCTGATTGTCTTCTTTCTGTTGGAATCAGCTTCTATTTCCTAGCCTCAGAAATAGAGAAAACAAGGTGCTACCTTGGGGAGGAGGTGGCTGGGAAAAGGAAGCAGTCCAGGCATCATGATGAACCATAGCATCATTGCTTGTGCCTTGTGGGGGAGAAAGAAGAGGACCAGCTGCTCAAGTGGCTGTCCTCCATCTCTTCCTGTGGTCAGACTCAAACCAGGGTGGTTTCCCTCTGCAGGGAAGAAGCCTGCAGTATATTTTCACTTCTATGGGAAAACTGTTCTCTGAGTCGAGCAGCCTGTAAATTATCTTGTGCCTGTCCTGAATGGGCAGAAAGTTTTTCTGGGCACCTATGCCCGGGTTGTGTATGAAATTGCCTGCTGGATCATGTTATACCAACTGTCAATCCCAAGAGGGTTACAGACTGGTCCTTTCATCAACAGAGGGTCTGAAATTCAGGAAGAACTTCAAGCAAACCGCCTAAGGTTACTGGCTGCCTTCATGTCAGCACCAAGATTGGAATACCAGACTTGCTGGCCTCAAGTCAAAGGTTCAGCTCCACCTATCCTATATATAGATTATTGTATCATATGCTCCCCCTTATTGCTATGCAACTGGGTGTCAGAGCAAAAACACAATTAAACACTGGTCTTGGGCCTCATTGAACCAGATGTTGGGAGTGTTTTTCTCCATTGTCCTTGTCTAAAAGGCAGCCACACTCAGTAATCAACGCTCAAGCTGATTTTCTAAATAGGCTTTTGACCTTGACTTCTTAGGACAGAAATTTGCTGCAATTCTCTCTTTGAAAAATCTTGAATAATTTGATTACAGTAGGAGCTGATGAAGCCTTCTGGTTTCAAAGCCAAGTATTGCATCAAGCTAAGGAAGAGACCAATAAACAGGGCTGTTTTGTAGCCACTTGCAACTGCTTATGAAAAGGCACTAGTTCTTGCCAGTGAAGCCCAGCATCCTGTGCTCCTACTGCCATCATCTAGATGTCAGCAATCCCTAAGGACTGCTCAAAGGCTTTTCCCAAGGCTTGGGATGACAGCACCTCTTTTATACCTGGTCTAATCCTCCCTTATAGTTCTTCAAATTGGTAGTCAAGAGTCTAGACAGTGAAACATTATCTTTATACACATGAAATTGCTCTGCACAACAGCATCTTGAACCACTGATAGTCAATTATTTCTGATGTGCCCTAAGGCAACATGCTGGCAACAGTAAATCCACAGAAATTTACCAATGACTTTCCTCAGGCCAATTTTTTTCACCTTAGGGGCCTTGATCATCCTGATGACAAATAAGAGAAAAATTTGCTCCAGGTTGAAGACTTGGTTTCCAAAGTCTTTTTCGCTTGCCTTATTAACACTGATGAGGCAAAGTGGAGAGATAAAATTCACTCACTGAAGAGATCTTCTTTCTCATGTTTTATGCTTTTGATCCATACGAGTTCCCAAAAGAAATTGGTTTCCAGCTATTGATTTAGCTCAGAAACATAGCAGGGACTGCCACCACAACCACCTGTGAGGAAGCATGGCCTGATGGTGCCATCCTGCTTTTCTGCTGATATATTTCCCCCTCTCTAATTTTCAGACATATGCCTATTTTAACTGTATGTACACAAATGCAGAATTTGTCTGTTTGGGACTTTACATTACTTTCATTGCAAAACTGTGTAAAAAAGACAGCAAATCAATTTCATAGTCAGTGCTCACGCAGCAGGAGACAATTCATACTGACATCTGATACCTGCTGGCTGCTGCTTCCAATTATGCCAGATGCCGGAGAGTGGGACTGTCGAAATAACAGTGTCGATGGTGCAATCAAACTAGTTAAGATTCTGGAAGTGTGTTGTGCTTGGTTCAGTGCATTGTCAAATTCCCACCATAAGCAAAATAGTGACACCTACTCCTTTTTTGTTAACTTCTTAACCAGCAAAGAGATACCCATTAATTCAATGTAAAGTTGCATCCTTGGATACATCTGCCCCGAGGCTAAATATCAAAAGATTGGAAGGAATGTGAATCAAAAGTGAAATAAACATACTAAGGACTTATAATAATACATCCTCACTAGATTCTACTACAAGGCTGCATTACAGCCCTCAAGGCAAAACCATGTGTACTGCCTGTCCAGTTCCTTGCAGCACGCTAGGGAATTCTCCTGTCATCAGAAAAAAATTGGTGATTCCTGCCAAAAAAATTGGCAGGAATAGTAGGAGAACAACAGGAGAGGGTGCCACTGAGGCATTAACTGATCAGCAGAGAAAAAGAGGGCTTCTCTTCATTTGAGGCAGAAAGCAGAGGACAAGTTTGGCTGGATACACAGAGCAGAATAACCATGAAGTCTCTTCTCTTATCTCCCTAAAATACTAAAAGAGAAACAGAAAACTATGGTGCTGGCAAAGCAGATCCTTCTTCATACTGACTGTCATCTCTCAAAAAAGTCAATCAACTGAAAACAGTTGCAGATACACAAAGAGAAGAAAATCATTGGGCCCACCCCTTCCATTTCCCATTCTTCATGAAAAGATCTTTTGGAAGAGACATAGTCAGTTCTCTTTCTTTCTCTTTTCTTTTTATTCCTTCCAGCCTTCAAGCATCCTTCACTGATTAGCCTCAGAGGTCAAAATTCTCAGCACCTCCTGGGCAAGTTGCATCATAAATCACATTGTCCAAAGAAATGAGAACAGGAGCACAGGGGATCAGTTTAGCACAGTCCAAAATTAACACCACCAACAGTTCCAATTGGCCTTACCTTGTCAATTACACAGGCAGAGGCTGTCCCCAGCAGATACTTAATAGAAAATTATGAACTACACACCACAGATAGCTCCCCCAAGGTTTAATTGTGTTCCCTGGAGAGGATGTCACTGAGGCAGGGAAGTGGGACTCCCCAGGCTGAGCAAGGAAGTTGCAGCAACTTTCTGCATATGACCACTCCAGCTGAGTAATACAGTCACACTATGCATGTGCAAATATACAAACACCTTCTCACTGGAGGCTTCCAGAAGAGACTGAAATGTCTGTTTTGAGATCCTTTTATTTTGCAGGGAGGCATCACTAGACATCCCTGATCTCCAAGTCAGTGCACAGTTACCTATTCCATTCGCAGACCAGGTAAGTGACAGTATGTCTGCAGTAAGAGCACCTACAAACAGTTCTGAAATGGCCATAATTTACACACTGTATAAAAAAGCTCAATTGATTTGGCTGGCCATAGCCCCAGAAGCAAACTGTTCTGAATTGAACAAAATCTGCTGGATTTATAAGTACACAGTCACATTAATGACGTTAGTATATTTGCAGTAATCACAAATGACAAATGATGCTTTGCAATGTTTTCATCAAAGATTTCTAAATTTACTACATCTGTGCTAATCCTCAATTAATGTTTTTCATAGGCCATGGGACCTTTGTTTGCAGAACAAATAACTGTCATGTTAAATCTAATCTAAATCCATTGTTAGGACTCTAATTTAAAAAGTTACTCTTAAATCTTTCAGACAATAAGACCTATGGCAAAATGAATCTCAAATAACATGTCTTTGGCAATAATTTTAAAACCCTTAAAATACACAAATGCCTCACTCTTAATTATATGCCAGGGTACTTAAACTCAAAAAATGGAGGAAGTTCAACAAAACTTCAGCCGCTTAACCCAGATATCTCTGCCTACTTCAGAGAAAAATTCAAACAAAGAGGAGAAACCACTGAATCTTCAAATTATATCTAGTTCTGCTCGTTGACTTAGAGGGGATAGTGTACCAAAAGTACTTAATTAATTGTGGATATTAACCATTTTATTGATGGCATGAGGTAGAAGCCATATGTCAGTGCAGAATGTAGCATATGCATTCTGGGAACAATTCTTTGTGATGGGATAAAGAACAGCATATTTAGTTTAAATACCTTGACTGAAAATAACCCCTCAAGCACGGTCCAGTTAATTACTCACCTAATTACTCTTGTTCTGATAAGTCATTGACTTGCTCCACATTACTCTATATTTGAATTTTAGACTTACTGCTGCTAATATAATTAGTACTAGGCTTAGATCTAATATAAACAGAATTAATGCAAATCCAGGAGACACTCAGCGTTTAGCTATATCTTATTTTTAGAGCATTAATCAGTTGTCTGACTTTTTTCTTCCTAAATTATCTATCACACTGCCTGCAAAATCACAAATTATTTCTTCATAATATTTCCAATCCAAATGTAACTTAGTCAAAAAATAGTTGGGAATGGGGAGAAAAGGAGGTGATTTCTTTAATGAAAAATGTACATTACAAAGTCTTGCAAGAGACAATCTAAAATATAAGGGTTGACTTATTTTCCTAATTCAAAAACCAATTTACACTTGAAAAAAAATTCATTTCTAAAACACACAGATATCTAAGGAAACAAAATCTAGATATCTACTGTGTTCAGGAGATCCACATAGAAAACAATTAAAACCAAAAAAAGTAAAAATTGTTTCTAACTAGATTCCACCTGTGTTAAAGGCTTGTTTTTCCATTCAAAAATTTTCACTGTTTTTAACACACATTAAAAATATAAAATGAGTTTAAAAAGTTTAAATCTGGTCCTTGTACTATAACTTTCTTGCCTAGCATCTAGACACTACAGTTCATGCTTTATTAAAAAAAAATAAATTAAAAAACCAAACACACACACACACAAAGAGACACAAGCTTTTAGTCTAACAAGATTATCTTATGTCTAAAATTAATTTACAAAGAACAAGTGTAACTACCAATATGTGGATGCGTGGAAAAAAGCACAAGGGCTTCAGTAATAAGATCAACACCTAATTTCAGGCTCCAGTGCCTTACAGCTTCTGGGAGGCAGGACTTTGCTAGCAGGTGTGACCAGAGAAGAAAGATCTAAGACTGAAATATTTTTAAGATCTATTTGTCTCAGTGTGTTTTGTTATTTATGCTCAACCTCTCCCAGAGTCACACTGTATAGAGATGTGATGATGAAGGAGAGGAAGCAAAAGATTTCTTTAAAAAGTTTCTACATGTTTTCAAATCTCCAAAAGAGATGAAACTCTATGCAGTTCCTGGGACAGTGCTCATGTCATCCTTCCTTCTGCACACTCAGGAATTCCAAGCACTTACGTACATATTTTCAGAACTCTAAAACACCACTGAACCCTGATTATTTCTGATTAATTGTCCAAAGACTTAATCAATATTTAATGAGCTAATTATGACTGGTTGTCCCTGTGGGACTGTCAGAAGGCTGATAAAGATCAGTCAGTTGCAGGTACAAGCCAGCACAGATCCTTACTCTTCCCTAAAGAACAATTTACTTTGACACTAAACCTCAAATTGCCACTGATGGATAGCATGCTACGTGTACCTCCCTTAATCTTTACAGGAATCATAAAATATTTACCTCCACAATACTGGCCAAAAGAGCATAGAACTGCAACAGAGCACTGCAACAGAGCACTGCTTCCTTGTGCTGCTTTCAGCTGGGGTAGAGTTAATTTTCTTCACACTGGCTTGTACAGGGCTAGGTTTTGGATTCATGCTGAACACAGGATTGATAATATACAGATGTTTTTGTTATTGCTTATGCAGACCCAAGGCCTTCCCTGCTTTTCTGCCACACTGAGGAGGAAGTTGGGGGTGTATGGGAGGCTGGGAGGAGATGCTGCCATGGCAGGTGACCCAAACTGACCAAAGGGATATTCCCGACCTTATGGCATCTCATGCTCAGTATATATAGTGGGGAAAGAAGGAGGAAGGGAGGGGACATTTGGAGGGATGGCATTTGTCTTTCCAAGTCACTCTTACATGTGATGGGGCCCTGCTCTCCTGTAAGTGGCTGAACACCTGGCCGGCTGCAATGGGATGTAATGAATTAATTCCTTATTTTATTTTGCTTGTGTGCATGGCTTTTGCTTCCCATATTAAACTGTCTTCATCTTGACCCAAAAGTTCTGTATCTTTTATCCTTCTGATTCTCTCCCTGATCCCACTGGTGGGGGAGGCAGCCAGTGGCTGCATGCAGCTTGGCTGCTGGTTGGGGTTAAACCAAAACACTGCCCCTATTTCTACCCCATGAACCACATGGAGCACATGAAATAGGATAGCAGAGATGTTGGGCCATCTTCAGTCTGTTTCAATTCACAGTGTCTCCTTTTGAAAAAAAAATTATGATAAATGTATAAGGAAAAAATAATTTTGAAATGTCATATCCCAGCATTCAGACAGGAGTATGATAGATATATAGATTTTCATGTCTTGCACATTGTATTGCTAGTATAAATCATGACAGCAGTGAATTAAGACATAAATAGGAAAGAGAGAGAGAGACTGGAAAAAGAGTCTCATGAGCTAGGGACAGTGGAACAAATTCATGCTGCAAGAAAAAAATCAATGAAGAGAGTGAGTGCTTCTTTCACAGAAGCTTTACCCACCCACAGCACGATGCAGCTTGGTCCATTGACTCTTTCCAACTGAAAGCAATTCGTAAAAGCTAAACTGCCAGTATGTTCTCTGCCTCTAGGAAAAATGAGAAGCATTTGTATGAATGGCTTTCTGAGGTTTCTGATACATGTCAAGGGCACACACACATATATGACTGTTTGTGTGAGGGATTGTTACTAACTGGCATCTTTTCTTTTGCAGAAATGTTCAAGTGCTCCAGAGTTTTTAATGATGTCCTTTGAGTGTGCCTCTCCATAGATGAAAAAGGGGAGAAGTAACATGAAAGAAATCCTTCAGCAGTGAGAACTGGAGGGTCAGCTCAGCAGTAGAGCAGGAGTGTTGCCTGGAGAATGCCTGCAGAGTCTCTAACGCATTACTAGCCCTGGATGTGCACAGAAACATTTGGAAACCTTTCCTTGCATGCATTTCCTTTCCTTACATTTTTTGCATGCATCTGTTCTCGTTCAAGCTCTACCAGATGAGGAACTATCATGTAATAACAAGAGTTTGAAGACAGTTCCAGCTCTCTGTCACAAAGGTGCTGAGTGGCATTAAAAGATATAAGGAAAAACAAAGGAGAACCATGATTGGGCCTCAGGTTTTTTAACACAGGTTTTGTAAATTTTATTATGCAAATACCTCCAAAATGTGCACATTTTCTGCATTTCCTTGTCATGATGCATCCTAAATTTTCTGGTAAATTTTAGGGACATATTCACAGAATCATAATATGGATAAATTGGAAGAGATCTTAAAGGCCATCTTGTTTCAACTTCTCCACCATGGACAGGAATGCCACCCACTCTGCATGAGGTTTCTCAGGGTCCCATCCAACCTGGCCCTGAACAATTCCAGGGATGGGTCATCCACAGCTTCTCTGGCAAACTTGTTCCAGGGTCTTACCATACACTGAGTTAAAGATGATCAGTATAAAGACCAAGATTGATAAAAAGCTCAAAAATTGCTCAGTAGTAATTCTTTACATAAGACCCACCCAGCAAGTGAATGAAGTGCTGGGCTGGACTCATCACAATGAGAAAAAGCTCAAATCTATAAAATGAATTGTTCACTGTGATCTTATACAAATTGGGAAAAAAAAAAAAAAGATACCTGGTGAAATATAGAGTAGCTGTAGTTACTTCATAAATGCTTGAAAATCTTTGGTTGCCAGGTACAATCATGATGCAAAATATTACTGTGATTCAATTTATCTATCAGTACAAATGCATGAAGGAGTTAAGCAAGTGTTTTGTAGTAGAAGTTTCCAAGTGGCTATATGTGCTGTACTTATCTGGCCCATAATCAAACTTATATTCAGAGTTCATGGTAGCAAATTTGGTATGAATCTTTAGATGGATCATGAAAAGGAAAAATGGGAACATTTAGCAACATTGTGCTAAATCATAGCAGTTACACTTATTCTTGGAGAGTGAAGGGCTGCTAGTGTCTGACACTGCTGTGTGAAGTGTCAAGCATCAACTATATGGATCCCTCAGTTTTTCCCTTGGGAAGGGAAGAAACCAAAAATCTGGAAGGTTTTGGGGTTTTTTGTTGTTGTTGGTTTGTTGTTTTTTTTTTTTTTTTTTCCAGACCAGGTATCCTTCCAGACTTTTCTAGTAATATACATATACCTTTGCTCAAGCCAATGAAGCTTCATCAAGGAGACAAATATACCTCCTCCAGCCAGTGGAGCCACAGAGCCTTTTCCCTAGTGAGTGCCCTTCCTGCAAATAGAGCAGCTCTTGATGCCCTCTGTATGGCTCATCCACTGCCAAGTATGGAGCTAGCAGTGAAGAGATTCCACTGAGGAGTGCAAATCAGAGGGAATTATTTTCTTCAGGTTGTTTAAGGATTTGAAGACTTTTCCCCAGAGTCTAGTTATCGAGAAAAATAGCAAGAAACAAGAGATGCCACAAACACTTTGTCAACTTCAGATCTTTCTGGTTTAAAGAAGTTAAAGAAAGCTGTTTCCAGTCAGTGCAATGGTTTTACTGCTAGACTAAGTAGGAGCAATGTGTTACAATTGAAATGCAATTGTGTTACAAAGTTGGATTCTGCACAGAATAAATCTTATATGGGAAGATTTTAACTGCATTAAATGATGCCTAGTAGGTCAGATGTACCAGCACATGATATATTTCCACAGAAGTAGAGATCTGTGTAACAGTTTGGTTTGTTGATGTGGCTGGTTATTCAGAACAGCCCAAACCCTCTTCAATATGTGCTTAGAAAGCATAGAATAATCTGTCAACAAATAGAGCTTTCTGAAAAAACATAGTTACTGTGGTGTAGACACAGGATAAGTATCTCTGCCATGGATCAAGGATTCAAGGTGCAGCTTGTGAATTCTATTTAAGATCACAGAATTTTTGTACACTGTAACCATTGTGGTTTCAATGTACAAAACCACTACTTGCTATAACTCCTTGCCCTGTATTTTTTTCCTTTTTTTTTTTTTATTTTGAGTAGGGCCTATATCTCTATCTCAGAATGAATTGCTCAGTCAGGACTATCAGCACCAGCATTGACCCTGACTAGGAGGAACAAAATTATAGAGAAATGTTTTCTTCCAAGAGCTTTGAAGAAAAGGATAGGGCAAGGGAAAGCAGGAGTTGATATAAATCTCAGGCAGCACAGAGAGATCAGAAGGCATTGGTTTGTACTGCAGGACACCTTTTTTTTGTGTAGGAAAGCTAACAGATCTGGTCATGGAGAACACTGGGTCACAGATGTTAGGAAAACTAAACTCCATGTATCTAGGATATCAGCTTATAAAGCAGTCCTACAAAGACCCCATGTCACAGGAAAACATTCCTAGAAAACAAAGGTAGGAGCCAATCCCTCAAGCCCTGATTAAGATAGATTGAAGGTGTGTGGCTCCAGTTTGGGGGATACACCCAGAATGTGCTGATGCATATCCAAGAGGAACAGGCTGAGCAGGCTGTATTGATATGTGCATTATTAATATTTGTTCCCTTGCAGCATCTGGTAAGTACTTAAAAAACACTAGAGACTGAATAGCTTAGTTTCCACAGCGAAGATCTTTTTCCTCAGTGTTTTACTCTCAAAACAACCTAGCATTTCCTAGGTAAACATCTCTCTTTGTGCTGCATGCCAGAAAGCACCTAAGTAAGAAAAAGCAAAACTGTAGGAAAACCCTTGTAGCAAAATATTCAAGCCTCCTTTTTACTCTCGTGCTTTCACAACGTGAATGAAAGCTAGTCATGTGCCATAAAAAAGTTGTTGCAGTTGTACAGACACTTTCCCCCATGTATTTTTGCCCATCAAACACAGAGTTCATGTCAATATTTCTATTACATATCAGTTAGGGAAGTACATGACATCTTATTTTCAGTGGGTCAACAAATTTTTCACTTAACGGGGAAGAAAACCAAAACCCAGCAAATATTAGCTAATGAGAATCCATATGTATGGCTTTATGCCAGAGGACTTTAAATTTGCTGTTTTCTTGCTGTTTTTGGCAAATCATTTGGAAGCAATATTTGTGTTTGCTGATATCACAGTAGAAAGCACTGAAGGGGTGACAACAATTAAACACTCTGGAAAGGAACAAAAACCCATTCCTGATGTTCTGATGCATCCAAAGACAAAAAAAAAAAAAATGGAAAAAGGGACAGTTACCAGTTTATGGACATGTCTTTTCTCACAGGTTTCCCTGGAGTGGGAGCTGACATAATCCAGTTGTCCCAGCTTCAGCACAGCCTAAACTTGGTCAAAAACACACTCTTCACATCCAAAATCTTTCACTTGCTGCTGAGCTGGCTACAAGACTCATTTCAAGATCCTGTTGATTTTTCAATCACTGTTCAATTTACGCTTCTGTATAACTAAATGAGGTTTTGGTTCCCTGTTGCCCAGGTCATGTTCTGTATTTGGTAGATATTGGGCAGCAGCTTGTACAGAAACACCGTAGCACCATAAATCATTAAGTGTCAGGGTCTTTTCATACTATGTTCAGCAGTTCTGAAACACATGACTTGCAGAGATCCAGGAAACATTCGTTTCTGTAAATACTGTCACATCAAGCTTAAAAGCATATTTCAACCATTTCTTTTTTGATCCTTGTAGTAGTAATTATTTTGGATGTTCGTCACAATATACCCATCATTTTCAAGACAGAGAGCATAGCTTTAGATGCACACATCTCTGTTGCAGTCAAAGCTCGGTTGCAGGAAATAACTTTTCCCATATGGATATGGAGTCCAAGGAAAATTCATGTCTGAACTGAAAAGATTTTCCCATTTTTTTCTGATCTGGTTTGCATGGTACTCACAAGCAACAACACTCATGGTGCTTCAAGTGCAGAAGCAAATAGCCACACAGGCAAAAGCACCTTTTATCACTGTTCATTATGAATTCAAATGCATTTCCTTAGACATCACATGAGGTCATAAAAACACACAGCTATTAACTTATAGACAATAATTACTGAATCTGACCTGAACACAGGCATACAGAGTCACAGGACTGCCGATAATGAAATCAGACTTCTCCGTGAATACAGGAATATTTCCAAAAACAAACCAAGGGTCAGAGCACATGGGAATGATGTAAAATAAAATCAGTGAGAACCAAGGCAAAAGGCAGACCTCTCCCACTCTCCCCTTTAGCATGCAGATGTCTTTTCCAGACATGGGAGCAGTGTCAGAGAACTACTCCAAGCTGTGCCCACTCGCTCCAGTCATGGGACCACAGAGGACACACTTCAGTCTCAGGACAAAAGAGGAGCCCAGTGCAGGGACTTCCTTCTTTCTTTGGCTTCATGCCAGGGCTGGCTTAAGCTTTATGCCAAATCCAGGTACCATGGAGCTCAGATAAGTTTTTCCATTTCTCACACAGGCTTTTGGGGAAAAAAAACAGACCCCAAATTTTGTAGCACTTCAAATTTCTGCTAGCATTAAGGCATTTTTTTCTCACTAATTGTGGAAAATCACTGCACGTCACATTGGCCTTGGTCCATTAATAACATAATGTGTGATCCTATTTACTGGCTCTGGAGAAAACAGATATCAATGATGTAAATATATTTCCCACTAAAAACATTGAAGATTCTTCAATGAAAAAGCTAAAAATAAAATTGTCTTGAAAAAAAATTTGCTGAGGGTAACATATATACACAGAAAACTAAGAAAAAAAGCCATAGCATCCCTTTAATACATTTTTCCAACTTAAACTGGGTGGGGGAAAGAAGAAAAAAAAAGGGAAAACCAAACTACATCCTATTTCATACCCACTTCTGAGAAATCATTTCCCTCCAATTCAGGTTGACCTTCTGAATCATATCTGGATGTGATTATCCCCTCAAGAACCCAGAAGAAGCGATATACCACGTGTGTCACACACAAATGACTAGCCTTTACCTGGTCCGTCCCACTCAGCTTTGCTATTGACAAAACATCATTACAAAAAAGGTCAAAATAACAAATCACTAGAATAGTGGAAGAAGATATTTTCTAGTCAAGAGATTCATTTTCCCTGCAACATAAACACTAACATATGCTACAACATACCCACAACAAGAAAGCTAAATGTTAGCTTCTACATAATAAAAATACAAATTTGCCAAAGGTCTGCTCACACTTACATAAACCAACAACACGTGAGCCAGGGAACCTCACACAAGTACTAGAGCATATGGTAAATTACAGCAGGAAGGCAGGCAGGCAGGCCATTAGACCTTCAGATTAATTGTGATTATTTACATACTTGCCTCCTATTTTTTCTTTCTCTCCTCTCTCACGCTCTGTAACACTGTCCCACGACTATAAATTAAAGCAAAACAAAATCAAAGCTCCATGTTTTCTTGATGTTGGAGATGGGCTCTGCTGAAAGTGACCCTGCAGCACCATCTTTGAAAACCCACATGCTGCAGCCACAGCCCAGCCAGGCCCTCCTCGCCCTGCAGAGGTGACACCGTGGAGCTGTGGGGCATTGGGCAGCCATCCCCACGCCCCAAGAGGAAGGACGAGCTTTGGCAGGTTTTGCTGCCTCTTGTTGGTCGGTCTGGAGCCTTCCCCCAGAGCAGAGAGCACAGGGGAAGGGGAGCAGGCGGGTGCTGGAGCACTGTGCCCAGCCCCACTGTCCCTGCCACTGCTCCCAGCCTCTCCTCTCCCCCCAGAGGTGTTACTGCCACCCTGGCAGGTGGGCTAAGAGCAAGCAGAGAGCCGTGGAGCTGACCAAAGGGGGTTGTGCTGGTCAAAACAACTGGGAGGAAATCTGCAGGGCAGTTCTGGCAGGCCAGCCTAGCTCAGGAAGCAGCGGCCCAGCACTTTCCATGTCATCTGCACTTTCTGCCAGCAAAATGTGTTCTCCATCCCTATTTTTGTTTTCATTGTAATCCCTCCTGAGGTGTGTGTGTGTGCAAGACGAGTGACCCTCGCAGGGAGGCTCCTCAGCCAGCCGTGGCCCTGCCCTCCATGGCAGGGAGAGGCTTCCAGGGGCGAATGGGCCAATGCACTGTCCAAAAGGAGCTGCCTGCATGGATCTCATGGACACACTTCCCAGCCAGCCCCAGCTGCCCTCCTGCAGGGACAAATGGGCAGTCCTGGTGCCCTGCCAGAGCAGGCCCAGCTGTGTGGGTGGGTGTGGGCAGCCCCTTTCCCTGATCCTATCACTCTTCCATAGCTGGTTCCACGAGGTTGGCCTGCTGCGGCACCTGTCATCTCACATTAAAACCAGAGGCATTTGAGGGACAGAGTGAAATTCAAGCTGAAACCTGAGCAAGGCCACACTGTTCGCCCAGGTGCTTTGGAACAGTGTCTCCAATGTGCTGGACAGCCTGGGCTGCTGCAAGCAGGACGTGGCTTTTCCATGTGTTCACACCTCCCACCTCCGCAGAGCAAAGGTCTGGAGAGGACTGGCCTTGTGGCCACCACCAGATTTCAGCTTTGGCTCCTTTTACCCAAGTCCCTTTGAGAGGGTAACAGCTCCATTTTAGCACTGGCCAGCTCACACAACCTCAGCTTTCCAACCCTTTCTTCCTCTCTTCTCCTCTTACATGTATACAGAGAAATACTGGTCTAGATACATATTTTGAAAGCCTGCTGATTTAGATGAGCACGGACATAAAATCTATTCCTCAGCCTATGGTCTAACCACACCTTTGTATGGTTTATAATGGAAAAGTCAGTAGTAAAATTAAAAGTGTTGTTAACTTCCAAATGGCTCTTTCTGTTGTTTTATGTTTGGCATAACTGACCAAATGGGACATGTTCACTTTTAATGGTGGTTTTATTTATTTTTCCAACAGTATTTCTTTAGTACTTTTTCCTTTTATATGACATATTAATACATAATTCAGTGGTTTTATGTCTCCCTGCACAGCCTGCATGATTTCTTGTGCTATTGAACAGTACTATTTATGACCAAATGGCCAAAATGTCTTTTTTTATTAATCTTTTCTGGTCATGGGTTTCCTTGTTTGTTCTTTTGTTTTCTTGACATTTTCTGAGCCTGCCAAAGTGCTTAGCTCCCCAATTTCCCGGTCTGGAACAGGTCACCCCAAAGGGTCAGAATTTTGCATGTGTACTAAGAAAAGTCAGCCAGTCCGGCAGAGGTTGAAAATGCAGCAGAGACATCAATGTTCCCAGAGCTGTTATCAGCAAAGGTCCTCCTGCATTACTGTGACACATGAGGGGTTGCACGTGAGCCAGATGCCCCCATTAACTCTAAGAGCAGCAGCCCAATTTCCTGTTCCCAAGACAGCCACCCTCAGGCACCAGACCACCTCAGTGCTGCTGTGCCACCTTCCCAGGGCACTGAATCCAATGCAGCACTGCAGGCTGCAAGCCCAGCTCTGTGGGGCAGGAGAAACCAAACCACCTCCTTTGTGAACATTAGTTTCAAGCATGTCCCACTTGGTTATCAGCATCTAGTGTGCTCTTTATAACTAATTACTTTATCCATAGCTTCAGCACTCACTGAATCCAATCATTATATCACCATGCAGTTGCTACACAGTGTATATCCTTACATGCCATTTCTGGGTATGGATATTTTCCATCTGTACATTCTCCTCAGGCAATAGCAGAGGACACAGAGACCTTCATTAGCCCTTTGATGGACTACAGACATCCTGCTTGTTAGTTTATTATCTAACTGCTTATCAGTCACATTCTCAAGCTCTCATTATTTTACTTTCACACTGCTGTAATTAATCTCTGTATTTTTCAGGCACTCAGAGTTTTGCTTCAGCCTACATGCAGAGATTCTACAAAAAGGAAGATCAAATATTAATGTTATAAATGCAAGCCTATTAAAGGCAACCTGTAAAGGACTGTTGTTAAGAGAGGCTAAAAAGTTTATTTTCCTTGGGTTTATTTCCTTCAGGCATTGGCTGCCTCTGTTCCAAGTCCTCTGAACATTGCCAGGGAACAAATTCTGCTTCTCTACCTAGGGCAAATAATTTCAGGTAGCTGCTCACAAAAGGTGAGCAGGAGTCAGCTGAGCTCAGGCAAGGCAGATGTTTTCTTCCTTGTTCCATTTCTTGTGGTTATATTTTCTCTTTTTCCATAATTTTAAGGGATGATCTCGCATGTTGTTCTTCAGAACATTCCTTCCAACTTAGAGACAAAAAGGGGAATTATTTGGAAATAGTAGGGAGAAATCTGACTACTTTTTCTGAGGGATAAGTTTTCCTCCACATAATCAAGCTTTTACGATAATAAATGTGGTGCTGGAGAGGCCATTGTGCTTAAAAGGCCTGTGATGGTAACAACAAGTGTGAACATACAAGTTAGATTTTAGGTATTGTCAATGCAGGAAGAGTCACTGCCTTGAGATCTGACTGTCTACCAGCAAGCCCTTTCAGTTTTTTTGTGGAACAGTGGAAAACTAACAAGCAAGGTATGCTGCTGCTAAGGAACAGACTCATCATCAGCGCTGTGAACTCACAGTAAACAAGAAACCCAGCAAATTAAGAGCAGCCATCACTTCACACGTACTGCTCCTCTAAGGAAACTGGATCTTGTGAGTTCTTAGTGGCCCATTCCTGGTGTCTTGTGTCATTCTTCCAGCTCTACTGACTTCTTTGAAATAATTTCTGAGTTTTCCCAGGATCTCATGAGTCTCTAAGGACTAATTCTCAAAAGAGTTTTCCTCTTTCAATCCAAACCACCTGCACCCTTCAGTGCATCACGCTTTCTGTTCTCCCCACACCAGAGTTCATCCCAATTTACATAATTTTATATGCTGATATTTCAAATATTTCTTTGTGAAATGGAAGCAACCTGCAACTCATTTCATCATCTGTTTCACCTTATTCAGTAATAAGCATCTGCCAGCACAGAGAGCAGGGTGTAGAATGTAGATAAAATCGTGAGCTTAATTCAGTTTCACCTCTCTGTATTTTAGGAAAATAATTAAACCATATTAATTATTTAATTCACAAAATGCATCCTCCATACCATGCTCAGCATTATCTTTCTATTGTTAATACTATTAAAGGCAGTGACCCATGTCTGGGCATTTCAGCTCCATGTTACTCTATTTATTTATTTATTTTTTTAATGAAAACCACTTGCATAGCTGTAATTGTGGTCTACCATGGAGGTCTCCATTAAAATTATCACTTCCAGGGGTTTCATCAGATTGCCATAATTTGTCCCAGACTGAACACAGCTAAAAGTACTTCTTTCCCCACACCAGTACTATGCAGAAGAAGAGCATTGGCCCCAGTGTATCAACCCTTCACTTTCAGGACACAGCCAGAGAGCACTGGAAGTAGACCAGACCCCTGATGCCCACTACCCCCCAGTCTAAGGTCATACTTTGGCCTCCCCTAACTTTTCACAATTTGTCTTCTGAGACTTAAGACTTTGAAGGGAAGTTGCTGTGTCTTAGAAATTGAAAAGATACACTAAAACTTTAACAAAGGAGATTTCAGCTGCTGCCACCAATTACGTGAAAGAGAGCAGTATTGTTTTGCTAGTAAAGACAGTGGTCCCCTTGCATTTCTCCTCCACAGGGTGCAGGACTGCTCCACTGAGAGACCTTAGCAGCACTCTGTATTTTACTGCAGGGATCAGTTGGCTCGACTGAGAGAGAAAAGCATCACCCAGGAATAAGAGAGGTGCCTTTTGCTATTACCATGAAAACCCACACACATTTGGCCAAGTTATAAACCACAGGTGGTCACTAACTGTGTGTTCCTCATTTTCTGGATGCCTGACTTGAAACCCTGGGGGCTGATTTGCAAAGTGCTGAGTGCTGGAAGCTGTAATTGAAGTCTCTGGGAGCTGTGCTTTGAACATATATCGAGCTATAAAAACACTAAGTACTCTGAAACATCAAACTGGGGCCCCAAAATCAGTGGGTCCTTTGACCTTAATCTCCCTGTGACTCAGCTCCCCATCTGTAAAATGGGAATACTGTCACCTTCTTGCCTCACAGGGGTGCTGTGAATTTGAATCCACATGTGTCTATTAAGTACTCAAAACTCTCTGCTGAAAGCGCAGCTGAAACACCCAAGAGCGAATAAATAATTTTGTATTCAGTGCACTCTTTGGGTGATACCAGGCAAATAAGGCCTGGGCCACACTTTGAATGATATGGCCAGATGCCTCTGAGTATCATGCAGCAGGGAAAAAATAAATAAATGTAAACTCATGTAATTAAAGACTGTCTTGTAATGTGTTTACACAGGGGACCAGAGTTGTGGTTATGTGGGCAATTTTAGCTTTGGCATTTCCAGAGCAAGAAAAATACCATTGCTACTAAGGGATGGTGTACAGTGAATTCTGACACTCAACACTGTGCAGGAGGTAGGTGGAAAGTGCAATGACAAATATATCTCACAAAATGGGTAAGTTAAAGATCATTATTCAGGGGCAAAGCAGAGTTAGGACGCAGCAGAATGAAGGATGCCTGCCGAGCCTTTCCTCACTGCCACTGCATTAGGTTACCACTCTAAATTACATAATCGTGTATTTTGCCTTGGGAGCTCTTGCCTCGGCACAGACCACATGTCTACAATATTTTGTTTGTATTCTTCTATGTACTCGCCTAGCTCTTCTTTTGCTGCACATTATTCAGTCCCTGCTATGAAGACAGAACTATTAACTTTCGTGTGAGTTCCTTATGGCTCTGGCGCTAATTCACAGCTAATTTACTTCCATGGTACGTAGAGGCAAGTCACAGGGATATTAAGCCAAAAGGAAGCACTAATTTGGGACTCAATTTGATTTTTCAGAGGGGGTGGAAGGCTTTGGCAATCGATGCCATGGCTGTTTGCTGGTAGCAGACAAATCCTGAAACTCAAGGACCTGAGGTGCTTTCCCAGGCACTCTGGAGCAGGGAGGGAGGCATTTGCTGTGATGGACAGAGATAACTGCATTTACTGACACACCATAAGACCACCTGCTCCAATCTATCCAACCTCTCCCTCACAATCCCTCTCTGTTCACCAAGGTCCTTCCTTCCTTCATTCCTCAGGCACTTAAACACAGGCAATTAATTCCTGTCTGGCAAGCTGGGTCCACAGCTCCATCCCCCGTGTATTCTTCAAAACTTGCCTGATCCCACATGTGCTGCCCCAGCCCCCTTCCCAGCAGCATTTCAGCTCCTTTGAGCTCTTCTCTCAGCCTTCCCTTCCACTCCAACTTTATTTTTCCTCTCCTTAAGACATCTTCCTGTCACCTGAGAAATGTTTATTGAATGTATACATGCTGCAGATTTTCAAAACCAGAAGAATTTGGCTAAATTTTTCAAAGTAGAGAGAAAGATGCAGAAGATAACCCTCTAAAAGCAATGTAAGACCTATCTTAAAATACAAAGATCAGCCAAGACTGAAAGACAGTAAAGAAAAGATGCCAGAATTTAGCATGTAATTTTTCCTTTACCCTGCTAAAAAATTGTTTTTCCTGAGAATGATGAACATCATTCTGCAGCAGGCACCCAGCAGAGAAAATTTCAATCAATTTCCCAAAATCAAGGTTTGGGGAATAAAAGTAAACACATTCCATAAAAGAAGGGGGAAAAAAAAAAAAGAAAAGAAAAGAAAAAATGGGAAAAAAGAATTTAAGGAAAAACCTAAGCCTTCTAATAAGGAGAGCTAAACAGAGATTACAGCCCCAATGATCATCCACGTGATAGAAGATTACAAATCTTGACTGTGCTGTAAAAAGCACTTTTTTAAGACACTTTTTTTGGGTGTCATAGGTGTGTTGTGTATCAGAAACATTGCACTGCACCCTATGAACAGATCCAGTTTCATTACTGGGGTTTAGCATTTTGTTGGTGGGCCTGGATCATCCTGAATATGTTAAAGGGTGAAAGAAATTGTCTCTTCTGTAAGCAGCTGAGAAAAAGAAGAAAATAAGAAAGGAAAAAAAAAATAGCAAGGAGACATAGAATAAAGTTTCATTGGTAGGTTTAACATAGCCAGACAGCAGGATTCAATATAGGGCAGCACCAATATTTTGCCCCACCTGTAATCTTCCTGAATGTATGCCTGTATATTGCACTGTATTTTACAGCATCTCTGTATTTTCTGTTGGCTTAAAAAACAAAATTAAAAAAGGACCTCATTTATTAACTCAAGAACTTGTTCTCCAGAGGTGACTGTGATCCATATTCAGTTCTGAGAGAGCACTATAATACCAGAAAAGTACTTTAGAATAATTAAAGTAGAGGAAAGGAAAAGAAAGTCCAAAGTGTTTTCTTTTTCACACAATGGAAAAAACAGCAGTGTGAAACTACACAGGGTTAAGCAAGTCCATGTAAAACTTCCTGTTCTGCTCCAGTCTATGAGAAGCCAAGCATCATCTCATGCTTGTTTAAATTTGCCTTTACATTTCACATTTTATGTGGGAAAGATTGCCTTCAGATCTCAAAGGGAAAGTCCTTTAAACTGTGGATCCCTGAGGCAGCCAGTGCCACGGGGCCTTTGCTCATGGGCACAGATCCAGCCAGTCTCCAGCCTCTGCCACTAACTGGTCACAGGCAAGTCTGCTTGGCACAACAAAGAGGTGGGAAATTACTGGGACCTGGAAGTCTGAGGATCAGCCCTGATACTTCCAGCCACCTAAGAAATACTTCATGTAATACCAGTTTAAATTCTGAGCAATTCCACCCAATTACAACCTGGTGGCTGGCTAGGTTAGATGTCCACTAAGCCCAGCCCTGGCTTTTCCTTATTCAAGTTCTGTGATCACCTGTCATGGCCGTTTCCTGGGGGAAGATCTGGGCTCCCAGGAGCAGCCTGGCTGCCAGTACATCACTGCAATGGCTGTTTACAAAGGATAAATGGTTCAGGTGGTCAAAGGGGAAATACTGTTGAAAGACAGCAGTCAGAGAAGGAACAGCTTGTCATTTCTGCATTGTGAGATGTGAGGGCAGAGAAAGACATAGCTAACCCCACAACAGATCAGTAAGTCCATTTTTCCATCCTTCTGCTGCCTTATTTTTTGGCTTTATTAACTTGGCTATTTACCCCAGTTATTTCTGTTTGCACATTCCTATGGTTCAACTCAAGTGATGCCTTATCAGTATTCCACTACTTATCCAAGTTACAGAAGTCCCACTGCTCTGGGACTTGTTAGATAGGGGGCAGAAAGGAAAGAAGCTTAAAGACAAGCTCAATGCAAAACGAGTGGATGCTTTAAGTATCATTTCCTTGCCTTGTGGAAAACAGTCACCCCTTAACACCCCCCAACTTCATGTCAAAATTTAACCTTGGAAATGAAGACTTTACAGAAGAAAAAGCACTTAAATAGCCAACTGTTTTGATGCTTCACTTCTGCAGAAATGTGCTGTTGTCTTTGATGTATTTATTATACCACATCTGTCTTCTAAATCACAGAGCAATATTAACATCTAGCTTTTGCCATAAATTATAAATATCTAAGTAATTTTCCTGAGTTTTACATGTGAAGATGTCACCATCTCAATAGCTGTCTTTAGCATGTATACTATGGTATATATTTTATTTCCCCCCACCCCCTAAAGAGAAAGATCAAGCATGTAAAGCCATCAGAACAAAGATGAGCTGCTATTAACATTATGCTCAGACTAAGCAGAAGTTTGTGATACTAGATGCCATCCCCTTACCCCATCCCCCACACATGCCACACAGAGGTGATATTTGTCTTGCAACAAAAAAAAAAAAAAAAAAAAAAAAAAAAAAAAAAAAAAAGGAAAAAAGGAGGGAAGGAAACACCACATCTTTGAGACCAATTTTACGACACTCTGAATGATATGTGCGCTTTTTATGTTTATGAAACCACCATCTAGCAAAAAATAGCTGCCTAATATTTTGACACGAAGGTCATTTGAAAGTTTTACTGCCTGCAAGCCCGATCCATTTTGTTGACAAAAGGCTCTCTCAGGGCTCTTTAAGGTGTCCCAGCCTGCTCGACTTTCTCTCTGTCTAGCATTTCTATTTCCCCTCCTCACCCCCCTCCCACCAGACTAATTACCAGCTCATTAAGGCTGTCCTAATGAATTATGTTACAGCATTAAGAAAGGGCTTGGAATAAATGCTCATTTAGGTACGGGAGGAGGGACAGAGAGATTACTACTTGTGTCAACCTTGCCAGCTGAAGCTAACTTGATCTGACCACACTCAACACCCAGACCTCCTGCCTCCCCCCCACAAAATCATAAATATTTCAGCTGAAATGAATTTTAGATTGATATAAACATGCTCTTGGGAGGAATTGGCTTCCTAATGCCACAGAAAGAGAAGTGCTCAGGAAGGTTATACGCTGTGCACGTTGAGCTTGTGCTCTATGAGCTGTGCTGCCTGCACCTGCAAAAGGCTGAGGAGTAACAGGGGGGTGGAATGCCCTCCCCTTGCTCACTGCTGTCAGGCAGAAAGGCAAAGGCACCCAGTGCTGGGCAGCAGTTATTTATTAAAGGCACTTTTGCTATATTTTGGATAATTTATGAAGGAAGCTAGGCAGGGCAGCTTCCATTTAAGATCACTCCAAACTGCATAGTGAAATTGTCCCTATTTCTTATACAGAACAGTAGCAGTGGCTCCACAAAGAATTCCATGACCCAGCAACACTGGGAGGTGCAGAGGTGAATGACAGAGTCCAGCTCTGACCTGTGAACTAAATTCTTACCATGATGCTTTCTGAGGCAGAGCTTTATCAAAGACCCCTCACCATTTTCCATGTTCAGCCTAGACATTTGAAGTGCTAACATTCAAATGTGCCATTTTTCAAAGGCAAGTCTTGTATTCAATTAATATCTTGGTAATCTTCTATTGAACAGGTACCTGGGTTGTATATATTGGTACCTGGGCTTTGGCTCTGGCTCTCCCTGAGGGACTTTTATGGTCTGCAACACCCCCTCATGCATGCTCACTTTTCTCCTCCTTGGTTTTTTGATGCAAGTAGCTGTAAGTGATTGCAGAAGAAAATTATTCTTCAAAGAGGCCTGAATTTCCTCAAAATGCACTGCCAACATTAGTTTTCACTATGTGCACGTGAAAGTTTTTCCAACCATAGTCAAGGCAGCAATATGCAGATGTTAAAATAAAACAGCTGAACATGACAGAGATAAGAATTTATTATCTTGGAATCACCTGCCTTTTGAGACCCCTAATTACTTTCAGATTTTGGCAAAGAATCATTAAAAGTAAATCAGTTCATACAGTGCCCTCTATTATTGTACTTCTAGGTTACTTTGTTTTCCAAATGCTTCACCAGAAGGAGTCACAGACATCAGAAAATGGTCATTTTTAAGAAATCCTTCAGCTTTGCCATATTGCATTTTTAATGGCTTCATTAGCACCCAGCAAGAGTAAATATAATTGCAAACCTATGAGCTGACATTTCCACACAGACCTCAAAACCTTTTTAGCTGTAAAGGCAATAATTTAAGCTGTCTTATGGAATAAGAGGCCACACAAATTCAGAGCTTTTGTACTTTAGTACGTGTCAATAACTGGCTACACTTTAGGAATAATTAAGTTGGCTTTAAGCAGCACCTACACCTAATATCAGATAGTTTCTGGATGGAAGTGGACTGCAACACTTTTATTCATTTTTAAATACATATACCCTCCAGGATTTAGGAGATGCCACAATCTAACATTTATTTTATGTCCATTCATCATCTTCCAGTCATAAAAATTACTAATAATTGCAGGCAAACTTGTGCATACAGCCCCTTGCATTACACAGACACAAGTACATATATTGTACAAACAAAAAACATTAGACAGGCATTTTTGACACTAAGAGACAACCTAGCAGCCAAGCGCTAGATTATTCTTATCACTCTTTTGCAGTAAAGCAGGAGAGAGAAGGCAAGCACATATATGGCAATTTCTGCCAGAGCAGCAGATGACAGAGCTGTTATAGGACAAATTAAAAAAAAAATAAGTAAATTTTCCTTTCTCCAAAACATCCCTTTCTCATCCCAAGCTTCTTGATTTTTTTTTTTTTCTAAATGTTGGTCCTGTTTGGACTGTTACTTTTTTCCTTCCTTCTCCTTTAAAAAGACAAAAAAGCAGCTGGCAAGCATGAGATGGGGGAGGGAGAAAAGGCCCTTCTCCCCCTTTGGGAGTAGATGCAGCATGCCAGCGGTGTGACAGAAGCCATCCTGCCCCTGGCAGCAAGGCTGGCGGGTGAATTGGGCGGCCGCCGTATCAGCTGGGGCCATCGGCACGTCCCACTGCCTATCAGCGCTGTGCCTGGCAGCTGGGGAGATACATTTAGATAAAGCAGCCAGCAATCGTTGATAACAAGTCCCTCAAATGTCAGGCAGCACAAAGGGCAGCATTGATTGCTGCTGTACAGCCCGCCTTTCCTTTTCTTTGGTGCTCTATTTTCCCCCCTCTTTTTAATATAGCAAAGAGTCTGCCTGGGATAATCTGCCTGCAGAAAAGGCCATTGTGCTGCTACATGTATTGTATTATTCACTAAATAGAATTTATCCATGTTTCTCTGATTCCCTTTCCTTTCTCCTCCCCTTCCCCTCCATCCCCTTGTTGCTACCGAGTCCCTTCTTCACGGAGGTGGGCCTGATCCGGCGAAGGACAGGCACTGAGTCCTAGGTGAGACATATGGGCTCTTTGAAATCTATGGTATAGATTTCTTCCCCTCTCCCACAGCTTTGGATGGGTGCCCAAAGCTAACACTCATCTCAGCTTTCAATTGTTTCTGACACAGAACTGACATGGTTGACATTTTGGGGCCATTTCGTCCCAGAAGTTGCGCCAATCTGAAAATGAAAAGTATTTTGAATATCAGGCATTCAATATGTTCTCTCTTTGAGCTACCCAGTTGGGCCCTGGCAACCTACAAAGCTCAGAGTCAGCTCGTGGAGATTTGCTACCACATTTAGCAGAGGCTGCTGCACCAGCAGGAGACACCCCACCCTCTGCCATGAGAATGAAATGGGACTTTGCAGCAAGAAGCAGCACTGGCAGAAAACACACAATGTGAAGTAACACAGTGAAGGTGCATTTGACAGTAAGGGCTCCTGTGCTCCAATTGCTGATGCCTCTAGTGGTTCTCTTCAATTTTTCTCCCTCTGCCTCTCTTTCCAGAAAATGAAAATAATGTATTGCCTGCTCCCACATGCCAGCTTTGGGCTGCAGGAGCCATCAACTTAGTGTTTACAAAGTCACCAGCAGGTTCCCAGAAGGTCAAGCAGTGACACATTTCCAGCCAGTTGTTCAGGACTGTCCTTCACCAGAGTTCCCTTCCTCTTGATGCCTGAGAGAGGTAAAAGGAGACCCAGCCCTCAGGCACGCTCACTGCATTCACATCAACACACTCCCCCTCCTGCTTTATTTTAAACTGATGTGAATTTAAAGCCAAATCTTTGGTTCAGTAATGAACAGGCTGTTCCCAGCTATTTAAAAAAACCATTACAATCCCCAAGATTTTATAATCATTTTAATTATTATAATTTTAGACTTCATACTTCACCAATAATAGGGCTCAAACAAAAAGTGTGGAGTCCCTAGAGAGATAAAATGACAATGGTTTTTGTCTCATATGCTTGCTATAATTACAACTATTTGATCTGATGCAGTTGTACACTTTTATACTTTCAGCTTTGGTGTTTTGAATGTAAACCTCTCTGAGGATCCTTCTGAAGGCCTGGAGGATTGTATCTCTCTCCCTGCACAGAAGCATTTCCTATACTCTCCTGTCTCATGCAGGGGTGAGGAGCTGGAAAACATCCACCTCAAGCCACTGCAGAGGTGACCACAGCCACAAAGAGCATTCCCAGGCAGCAGCTGCTCTGCAGGGAAAGCAGGATGCTCCCTGGGAAGGCGCTCAGCACTAACAGCCTTACCAGCTGAAGGCCAAGTGTGCAGGATGAGTCCTCAGGGGGAGCCATGATTCGGGCAGGACCGTGACACGGTGCACCTGGACTTTCCTTGCAACAAGGAACAACATCTTGTTTCCCATTTACCAGGGTAAGGCAACATGATGTCTGTCCTCTGTCAAACCAGAGGTCTGCCTCGCCAGACTCTGACAACAGCAGCAGCTGCCTGGGGACAAGCACAGGTATCATGGTATGGTTGGAAGCTCCGAGGCAGGAGCAGACCTGCACTTCTGTGCTCTATTCTCCACCTTCTATCCAGAAATTGCACCTGCAGTTCTGTTTAAAACCTTTTAGCAGATCTTAATAGTTTTATCCTACTCTATATTTGTCTTGCCTTTTTTGAAGCCATTTTTACAGGGCAAGTAAAGTTAAGCATTTCCCTTTATAAAAATAAACACTATTTTGATATAAGGAAAGAAGGTTGACAGGGAGAAAAAAAAGTATTTTCCCCATGGAAATGAGGGTTGGCAATTCCTGCAGCATAGTGATCTCTTGTACTTTTCCCTTCAGGTCTGGAAGTGAAGGGGACAGGAGAGAGTTTGTCTTTTCAGACACAGCTTCTTTGATCAGCGTCATTCACTCTGGAGAATGGAATATTGAATTCCTTTTGCAGTCAGCCTGTACTTAAGCACTTTTGAGTCTGGCTGCAGTTTGTGGACTTTGTGAAACATGAGTATCCCTCCCACCTCTCCTCTGCCTTTCTTCCCTGACATAGGGATTTTCAAAGGGCATCATACTGCTTGACCTGAGAAATGGGGTGTCCTTGGCCATTGCTCACATACACAAGGCCATGCTGGGAAATTGAGCAGAAATTGGGCATTATTCCTAAATTGGAGGGCTGCATTCTCATCCCAAGATCACGGGTAGAAGATACAAGAGGCCATGTATGGCCATGTATGGCCCAGGTATAAATTCAGGTGCAACTTCCATTACTAAAGTACAAGGACCTGAAGCAAAAGGAAAAAAACAAAAAATCTATTAAGCTCTTAGGATACAATTTTTGGCAAAGGACAGTACTTCCAATTATACTGAATGTCTGTTAATGCTGATATAACCAAGTCTGCCAGGTTTTCCATTGCAAACCACAAATTTCAGGAGTGTGTAAAACTCTGCTATGCAAATGCATAGCCTGCAGTGAAACTTGGCAGATAAAGCTTCAGCTGGATAAAGGTTTTACAATAATCTTTGTTTAAAACAAAGTTAATTAAATTTGGATTTAACCAGAGTTTCAACCATTTTAAAGTTACAGAATAATGCCAGGACTTAATTGTACCTTTTATCCGAAGATCTTTAAGTACTGAGGCATCACATAAGCTACACAGCACAGTGGGAAGTTCATTCCCCCTTACACTCAATCCAGAGCAGGAGCAGCAAGGAGCTGGCCTGGGTCTCCCTAAAACAGGCTGCTCATGGCTCTTTGTGCTGCTCTGCAATATCCAGCTGTTTCAGCAACCACTGCAGACCGAGAGCAGGGAGTGCAGAATCAACCCTGGGGGTTCTGATGACTAATTCCTCTCCTGCATCCTGCCTCAAGCCACACCACCCCCTCCATCAGGAAGGGTTGCTACCTATTCACTGTATGATGAATCCCTGCTCTGCATAGTTCTATTTTGCCCACGTGGAACAGAGCACTTGATAAATCAAATCCAGTGAATTTAAATGGCTCTGTTAAATTGAACAGTAAATTAAAGACATACACACAAAAAAAGAAAGAGCTAAAAAACCAGAAACGCCGTGCTGTTGTAAATATTAGTCAACTTTTTACTAGGGAGGGAGATATGGCTCCAGAGGCTCTCATTTTAAAATGTATCTGTTCCCCAAACTAATCAGTTCATCCATACTGCAGACTAATTACTGTTGGTATGTTGTATTGCAGCAAGGACAGAGAGGCAATAAAATATATTTGGTCTACTCGAGAGTGGCTACTCTACTACATACGACATAGAAAAATTACTATATTTTATCAAAGCATGAAATTGCTTGAAGAAATGGAACTAAAAAAATCATTTAGTGCCAAGGGTGAAAAATTGTTCCCAAGACAGAATGGTTTCTAGCAGTACTTAGCACTAAGTCTTATAAGGACAGATCCATCTTCTCCTCATTTTCTAACCAAAAAACTAGAAGTGATTTTGGTTCGTCTTAACTCAGGGACCTAACAGGTGCAAATTTCAGTTCAAGCTGACCCCAGCCCCATCTCCTTGTGTACAGCCAGCCCTTGCTTGTTATCTGACAGCAGGAACAAATAGTCTGTTGAACCTTTTGCTCTGTATGAAAGACCACAGCCATGAGAAAACCACATGGATACAGCAGAGTTTAAAATATCTATGTTTACTTATCAAACAAAGAGAAGATAAACACAACACAGAAATTCTGCTTCCCAGGCAAGATCCCAGTGGCCCTCCTGATAGTACAAAACTACTCCAAAATCTTTCTGGGGCTGAAAGCCTTTGCATGCACACAACCCAACAAAAGTTACATAAGCGCCACTCAGCAAATATTGGATTACCTTGATTTTGTGCAACTCCTTGCTAGTATGCTTTATCCAGGATTTAACTTTCCCTTGCTGACAAAGGCTGAAGCATGCCACTGCGCACCAGTTCCTTTCATGACACAAGTTGAGCAAATTTAGGTAGGGCAGTGCTTTGAGAGCAGCTATTTTGTGCCATCAGGAAAATTTTGTGTCTGATGCTGTTCAATAGGCATGAAAATCGACAGTGCCCCTGCCAGGACCTGGCCTGTGAGGAGCTCAAAGAGATACTTTACTTAGACTTATGTAATTGCTGTAGGGAAACTCTTTGACAAATTTTCACCTGGATTAAACCAGGGCAGAGCCTACTCTTTTGTGTGTGGAATGGGGGCATCAATCTGGGAGCGCTGATGCTGGCTTGCGCGGTTGTGCGCCTGTTCCCAACTGGGATTATATTATAGCATTACAACACAAATAAACTCTGTCCTAACCCCAGAAACCTGTCATTGAGCATCCAGAGATGCTTGTGTGATTGAGAACTTGGGCTCCTTGCTCTCTGACACCTTTGCAGCTATCTCAAAATTCCCATTGCATTTACTATTTGGTTGCATTTTTACCTGTGCCCTCTCTTTAATTGTTTCCAGGTGTTGTACCATAGTATGGAAAAAGGATTGTTGAAGAGCACAGTCCTGACAACACGATGCAAAAAGGGGTCTAGGTTCCTGAGCTACTGGAAGGAGGGTAGGAAGTTTTAAAAACATCAGTCCCAAAGGCTCCATTGATAACACAGAGCAACAGCTAGAGGATCTCACATTTTCTTGAGTCTCTGTGGAATCCTACTGCCAAACCCTACATATAACACCTGTGACAGGTACTGAAGTACTGCCACAGCCAGTGCTAGTCAGAGGTCCAGGGATGGTGGAGTGACAAAATCCATTTGCCACTCACTCCCACTGTAGGGTGCCTCCGTCTGAGATCCCCAACACAAGGGAGTGCCTGGCCACCTCTGCTTCTCATTGCTCCAGTATAACCATTCTAGGTATTTCTTCATCTCAGAGGTGACTTTCAGCTTTTGGCCTTGTGTCTAGGGCTGGGCACAGTGAGTGGAGCTGTGCATGATTTACCGGAAGCCCAGCAAAAGGGTCTCAGATCCCATCACAGACCACCTTACGCAAAACAAACCCACAACTCATTCAGCACAACTTCTACAGCTCAAAGACATGGGTTCCAGAAGTTCCTTCTCTTTGTAAATACTCGAAAGACACAAGCTGTGAGGCTACTTGTAGACTCAAAATATATTAACATGTTCAAAATGCTAATACAAAAAGACAGGGAGGTACTAGCAACTTCTCATTTTGTCTTTGAGCACATGCTGTGTGGGACTAAAGAGAATGACCACAAGAAAAGAGGTAATGAATAATCCAGAGCACAGTTCTGAAAAAATGTTTAAAAGTATTATTCATGGTCTAAAATTATGTTGGGTCTCAGCAGTAAGAAAAAATAAAAGAAAATCCATATCTCTATGTGTTATTAAGGATAGCAATTGAGTAAGAAGAAATGGAAAATTATTAAAGACTTAACCAGTCAAAGTAGAGTGTGGGAAACTTGAAAGGAAGAAAATCCTTTTTCCTCCCCTAGGAGCGGGATGAAGTAGCAAAGGGAGGAAGCAAGGCAGCAAGCTAGCTCACTGGGGAGGCCTGTAACCACAAAGAGCTCAGGATCAGGCTAGGTTTTCATTTAGATCCACATACTTACACGGGATTTTTACTTGGGTGGAGGGAATGCATGAATTTTTGAACCATTTTCTAGTTCTTTATACTGCTCTGGTGCATAAGGTTGCTAGTGTTTTTGCAATGACAGCTGGCTTGGGTTTTCCCTCACATGTCTTCTTGCAGCACCATTTGAGTATCTGTCACCCTCTTCATCACTGCAAGGGAACAAATGCCTTTCCAGCCAAGCAGGGATCTGACATTCTATTTCTGTCTCTCTCCTCTGCAGGACAAGTGCTAGGTATCGGAAACAGGGCACTAAGATCAATTGTATCAAGTCAGAAAAAAACCCCCAAAAAACAACAAAAAAAAGCCCACCCACAGAAAAGAAACATTCAGAAATTAAAAATTGCAGGAATGTTTAACAAAAAACACTCAAAGAATGATCCATTTTGACTGGCTTATAATACGTTAGTAAAAATGGTAATGTTTGCAGAGAGACAATGCTTTCATAAATACATAATAAGTGTAAAAGAATTTAATTTTTCATCTCTAATCAGGGCTGATTTGGAAAGCAGTCTGCATGCTTTTGTGTCTTACAGCCTCCTCCTGAATCCGATACCTAATCCGAGTGTCAGAAGCAGAGAGGCAGAATGCCAATGATCCAGGTAAAAATGTAAAAAGCAGCAGCAATTCTTGCCTGTGGCATTGTAAAAGTCAAACCACTGTAGCAGATCCTACCACCTAATGAGCAGGAAGAAGGGGAGCTCTCACATCCGAGATGCAGGCTTCCTTAAAAGATTTGGCATCAAGGCTGCAGCTTGAAGGCAAGAATTCACTCTCGTCCCCCCTCAAGCAACTGGATGAAGCCAAGCTTTGAATGTCAGAGCCTGTCATTGCAGGCACAGCACAAATGCCCCGCAGTAATGCCACCACCAAGGCAGCACTCAGCTGTCAGAGCACCCGCAGCACAATTCCTAAGAAAACCAGCAAATGCGACAGCGCTTGAATACGAATCTGAAGACAAAGCAGAAACTGCAATCAATCGAGAACGCTCAAGTCAAGATTGAGAAAAGTAACAGTTTGCAGAGGACTTTTCAGTGCTGTGGCAGACACTCACTGTTGGGTGCCACAAAGGCAAAGGGCCCTACCGGGGCTGCAGAATTCCTGGTGAGGCTGGACTGTAAAACAGCTGCTCAATCAGCAGCAACACGGCCAGCACTGCTCTGTGGTCAGTTCTGCCCAGGCAGCCTCTCAAACTCAGGCCTCTTACACACACACAAAATTTCTCTCAGTTAACTCTATACAAATTCTAACTATAAACGATAACTATTAACTATATAAAGGGTAAGCATAAGGTGTATATATAGGGTATCAAGGTTATACAAAGAGTAGGAATAAACAAGTCATCCAAAGTTTTCTCTAACAAAGACAGAGAAAATCACCTTTGAAGGACAAATCATCTTGCTCGTTTTAAAAGTCCTTTTTAAAAGGGCCAAGTTACCCTCATAAGATACCCCTCTTCTAGCTATGGTGGGTACCTAGACAACTGGCTTAGGCCTGATGGCTATGTTTTTGATTGCAAAAGCTATTTCAAAAGATTCCAAGCCTAATTATTGAGCTTATGCTCTGACTGGACCTTCTCATTCAAATACAACTCACATACTCCTTTATGCAAACATCCAACAGAAACAAAATTTTTTTTAAAAAAGGAGAAACACCATACAAAACTATAGAAAAAATTATAAGAAAAAAAGTTAGTCTTACTTTAACTTCAATAGAGATTCACTTTTCTGCTTTTTAGGTTTTTTTTCTCCCACCGGTAAATTGGAAATTGGGCTCCTATGTTCTATTCAGTTTTCTAGCACTTTGTGTGGAACAAACCAGATCCACACATCAGACATCTAACATATGTTGTTTACATAACACTTTCAGCTCAGTTGCTACTCTCTCTGAACTCAACAGTTCCCCAAAATTTGGGATCTTGCAAATTGTTCTATTAGGAATAAGCATTTGGCAGTAGAGCCTGGTATCTATTATAGAAACTCTGCTCTCTGACAAGGAACACCAAGACCCATTTGCCAGGTTTGAGGGTGTCACACGACAGGAGATCTCATCTTCACTGGCATCAGCACACAATCTAAAAAGGCTCTCTCTTCTAGTCTGTTCAGGGTTACTCAAGATAGCTGTTCTCAAAGCTTTCCTTTATGTCTTTTCCCCCATCATTACTGAGGCTTGCTCAGTGGTTTTTCTGTGTCATGGGTACCTGAAGGGTCTGGGTTCTGGGTTTCAGGTTCCTCTGACCTGGGCACTAATATGCTCATAGAAAATCATCTGAAGAGCATCACTATGCCCCAAAGGGTTTAACCATTTATTCTACTTGAAAAGGAGGACAGCAGTTGTCCCTAAACTCAAAATAGAACTATCATTGGGTCATGCTATAATCTGAGGCTGTGATATCAGGGACTTTTTTTAGTGCACGCATGAGTATGCTCAGAGATTGGGCCAAGATAAAGTGGAACCTTTGGATCACTGTAATGAATAAAACTATAACAAATAATATTAGCAGGACCTTTCTAATTTCCTTTCTATCAATTCTAATGTATATTCCCGAGACACACATCAGAGTAATGTAAAAGAGCTGGGCCTGATTTAAATTAAATGCTTTTGGACTCATGTCCTGTTACCTCCTGCATCTAGAATACGTAATGAGAAGACCATGTGCAGCACTATGTCCAGCTTCTTGTCATCTTACAGCATACTCACAGGGTTACTCATGTCATTGTTATGAAGTCATTAAAGCCATGTGGTACACAGAGGCAGCCTGCTTCTATTTCTGGTGCAGCTCAATACTGGGGGGAAAGCACCATCCTTTCCTAAGTGGAGTCAGGCTCCCATGGAAACTATGCTGTTGTTATCTTGGATTTTCCCTCTTTGAGCAGCAAGTCCCCAGTGGCCACTTGTGGAGCCCTTAAAGATGCATTTGCTGTCCTTGTAGGAAACTTCCTGGGTAAAACATATGAGCTTGTCTGCTGAATAGGCCTTTGTTCTCAGTACTAGAACTCTGAGCTCAGTACTAGAGCTCTGAAAGCAAAAAAAAAGCCGATGTCCTCAATGGAGCAAGTCCAAACAGGTGGAGAGACTTCTGATCATGCTTAAACCACTCACATCCAGCACACACCACTCTGAAAAGTGCACCTAGAAGATACCTTCAACCCGGGCTAAATCAAGTGTTTCTCATCTGCAATACCAGACTGAACTGCTGAAGCAAGATTGTAAACAACAGGAGAAGGGGGATTAAAGGGCAAAGAAGAAAGATCCTCTCTACATTTCAAAACAAAACAGGAATCTTATTAGCATTTAAATGAACAGACTATCTGGATGTGAAATCCTTATGAACTGTTGTGCTCTAGACAGAAGTGAATCTTGACCCTCATTACCAAAAGCCACCCTGCGTGCAACAGGGTGTTTGTGAAGCCAGAGAAGCAGATGTTCTCCAGACCAACATATCTTCTCTCTCTGTCTGCCTGCAGTCAAGAGAGACTAGACTTGGTGACCCAAATGATTTTTGCTGCTTCTGTTTTCCTTAATAACATTAATATTAATACAATGGCAATAACAAAACAAACAAACAAACAAAAAAATAAAAACATAAACCTGGAGCAGGACACCAGCACAGCAGTGAGCTGCACAGGTCAGCCCCCTGCAGCGAGCAGTGATCTGCCTATTTTGTGTCTGAAGGGATAACAAATACCACAGCCTGAATAACCACCACATGCCTACAGAACTCCTACTGCCACGAGAAGGCTTGTCACATGCATGGGGTTGTCATGTGCTACCAGCAGCAGTGCCACTGAGATCTCTGCTTAATGCTTCTATCCCAGTTTTGTTCCTCCTCACTGCAGCACAGCAGGACTCAGCCCTGCATCCCAGCCCTTCTCCAGCCTGGCAGCTGCACCACTGAGGAGCAGGGCCTGGGGAGGAGGGAGGAAGGCAAAGACTCTTCTTGGCTTATGAGGAAAACTCCACCAAGGAAGAGAGGCAGTACAGGGCGCTGCCTTCAGGGAGAGGAAGACAAGGAGGCAGTCTTGGGAGATGAGCTGCAGCTGTTAAAACTGAAGTTATTTCCAGCATGGGTTGCATTATACAGGGATGAGCAGAGGTACCAAGGTGATCTTCAAATCTGGGCAGACACCTTCAAGTCTCAAGCTATCTCTTCATAACCCAAGAGGCAGCTTCTCCAGTGAAATAATGATGAGCAAAATTCTTGCTAGAGCCAGCCTCACACTTTCTTCTGCTTCCTCACTAGGTCTGGTGAATGGATGTGGGCATACTTCTGTGGCACTGCCACCTCATGATATCATTGTGATAGCATTTATCTAGTGCTCTAATCACAGCTGCAGCTGAGGACTTGCATAAGCATCTTTCATGTTCCTTGCTTCTTTCCTAGTAAGTTTTTAAGCTCTCGGGAAGAAGAGCTGAAAACATGAAATGAATACACATCAAACCATGAAGCACAGAGAAAAAAAGACTGAAAAAAAGTCATGACTTCTCAGCTCAGCAGGTATGCTGAGGGCACAGCTGATGTTGGCAGTCTAAGAGGCCTTTGTCGATGTGATGTGAGATCCATGCACAAACTTTACAAAAAATTTGTGTGTGCCAGTGACTGCAGGGGAACTGTAATTAGTCACAGGGAATGACAACAAAACTCCTCCTGAGAGAGCAATGTCAAAACTCACAGGTCTGAATAAAGTGAGATATAAAGAGAAAAAAAATCAGTGGCTATGATGAGAGAGAATATACTTGCTCATCCAAACACAATCCTGACCCTTCTTCTTGAAGATGAGTTTCAGGTATCTCTGCTAATGTTCCTGCCAGCAAGAAGGTGATGCCTTAGGATTTAGCTTTTATATTTTTTGGATTCTGTACTGCTTCAGTGTGTAACTCTAAAACCCCATAGCCTGGCAGCTGCTGTTCCTCATTTTATTCAGACAAAACAATTCCTCTCTAGGCCTGAAACTCAAGGACACTTTTTTGCCTCAGGCCCTGAGAGATGTAAACTACAGTGAACTGGGGGGGCAAACTTGGAGTAAATGACTTCATTACCTGAAGCTGTAATTGGAGGATTAACCCCTGATATAAAAACAGATCAAACTTATAACTGTGTGAAAATCTTGTGACCATCGTCTGTCTTGGATGCAGCCCCTTGGAGGCTTCTGACTGCCCAAGGTGCACCTATTGAAGTCCTGCAATAAATACCCACTTTTATTCTGTTAATCTTGGCTAGCCTCTGTTTTAGGTAGCCACTCCAAGCCATCAAAGTCTGCCTCTGTCTCTCCAAGCAAGCACTCTTGAACAACTTGATCATAAGGATCCAGCTGCCAATTAAAAACTAAAATTTAAAAAACTCTGATTTTGTGTGTCAAGAACTTTTAACTCAGGCCAGTTCAAAAAGTAAAAATGAGCCATTTTCATAATCGTGTTTCAGAGGGGAAGGCAACAAACATGACTGCAAAGCTACCAGCTCCAGTTCCTCCCTTAATCCTCCAGTAGGACCAGAGAGAGAAGCCACCACAAAAGAGCTCAGCTCTTTAACGCCAGGGATAGTAAGAGCCCCAGAAATCTCAGTTTCATTTGTAAATGAGTGAGCACAGCTCTGACATGGAGGCAGCCACCTGAGTGTAAGTAATGTCAGTGTAACCTCAATCTCTTGAGCTGCATTGACTTATTGTAAAGATATACTACCTCAGCTTCACAACAATGGCACACTTTCAGCATTTATCCTCTGCTTCTTTTCCACAACATTCACTGATTCCACACTGTGTAAACTCAGAGACTGAGACAGAAACCTTAGCTCAAAGTAATTGATGGGGATGCGCCACTGGATATTGGATGGAGCTGTTGTGCAAAACCCAAGGTTTTGGAGTGTCCAGTCATTTTTTTGACAATTAGTGATCAAAACCTCCAATTTTATTATAATTTATTTTAATTAAAATTAGGTTTGTTCTTTAAATTGATCTACAAAACCTCATTGTCAGTGTGCCAGCCATTTAATATCTGAATTCCCAACATCATCTGCTGCAATTTTGAAGATGAATAATATTGTTTATCTTAGATCACCACTTTAATTGCTTTTCAGAAACAAAAAAGTACAAAATGTAAAGTTATACAAAATGAGAGAATTCATCTAAGGACTCACCAACCAATTGAAGACCAACCACATTCACTCTCATGTAAGAGGTAAGAGTGAGAATTTTATTCACTTGAATCTAGAGAAACCTGATCTACATGGCTCTCATGGGATGATTTCATGCAAGTCCTCATATTGCAAAGCCAGGTTTGGCTTTGATTACTGCAGGCAGTCAAAGTTGGAGGACTGTAAATGGTGCATTGAAGCCTACAGAAACCCCAAACTTTCTGTTCTGAAGGAAAGGAACATAACTGAGAGTCAATAACTGCTGGGCATACCCAGCTATAAAAGATCAAACTCGGGGAATGTCAAATAATAGAGGCAACATATTGGAGTTTTAATAAGGACAAAATAGAGCAATAAAAGATAGGAAACAAACAACTCAGAACTGGATTACCAAGTACTGTCTTACTAAATTCATGCTCTATAGCCTACTTTATACTGCGTTTCACTAGAAGACAGAATTTAATATGAGCTGGGGAAGGATGGCTGCATGTGTAGGTGTGTGGATGTTGGGGGTGGGAAATGTTAATAAGGCGAGAACAAGTGAGCATTAATTACAAATGTTTCTCAAATGGCTGTTTCTTATTTTAGTCTCAGATTTACCAGTAGCTGTAATAGTTGTCTTTTAAAAGCATAGAGAAATGTTTTCTTTTTCCTTTTAGCTGTTTTGGACAGAATAGGAAATAAACATAAGTTGTGATAATAGAATATAATTATCTACTATCTTCAGATTTCCACATTGTTTTGAAGCTACTGAGACAGACTTGAGCATACCCATTAGGACCTCTTTTGGTGAGAAAGGTGGGACAAGAAGTCTCCTTATTCCAAAGGCTGCCCACTGACAAAATCTGCATTTCCAAATGAAGGAGAAACCAATCTTCTTTCCTTTTACAGGTGGGGAAAGCCTTGGTTCATTGCTGCCTCTGCCTGCTTTTTTACCAGCAGCCAACTAAACTCGGCCAGCATAGTAAAAATGTATCTTCTCAGTGTACTTTTTCTGCAACAGGGTGCTATCAGAGCAAGAGGCACAATGCCAAGGCTGAGAAGTCTCATCTCAGTCTACTGCTGGGAAACATTGTAAAGTCAAAGCGCAGTTCAGTGATGTCAAGAAATTTATGCCATTTAAATTTAGTGTCAAAAGGATTAGATTTCAGCCAGATAAATGAAAGGATAGTCTCCTATCACATGCCACTTCTGTTCCAACCTCAAAAATCTGACTGCAGTACAAGATGTTGCTAGCCAATCATCAGCTACTTTATTAATGGGGAATTAAACTGATTAATGGAATCAATTCCTTATGCCGACTGAGCACACACAGAGTCCATTTGTACACAAACTGAGAAAGTGAGCCACTTGTCTATCAAGGGAAAGGCTTTCTGACCCTGTCTCATCTACCCCTCTTCCAAGAGCAGCTTGACAACAAAATAATTCTGAACTCTGAAGTGCTGTGTTGGGGTATTTTTTTATATAACTACCTGACTTCTACTGAGTAAATCCTATCAATAATGAACTATGGCCCTTTCCTTTCAAAGGGCCAGAGATGCAATCACATTATGTCCATGTTGGTTCATACTAATTTAGGGAATATTCTAAGAAATATCTTCACTGAGCTAAGCAGCCAATGCAACTAGGTTTCCCTTGTGTGCTCTAATAATGATTTTTACCAGCAGCAGCTGGAAACCAATAGATCTGATGTCTTTCTGGAGAAGCCTCTGTTCCTAGGAAGGTCAGTCATCAAACAGGATTTGTTTTTCACCTGAGACAAGAGAGATGTTGAGGTCTTACAGATCGGTACGGTGTTAAAGTTTTGCAAATAGCAGAGAACCAGCTTTCAGTAATTACCAGTCTCCTTTCAGAAAGCACTGCAAAAGAGGTCTTTGAGTAGGCTGTATTTACTACAGTGATAAAAAGAAAACAGAGCAGAAAACAATGAGGCAATTAGTAGAAGCAGACAAGTGCTTCTGAAGCAAGGTGAAATATTTTCCAGGCTCCCCAAGATCCCAGACAGAGCAAGTAGTCTCAGGAGTTTTGGACATCTGTCCTGCCCATCCATCATAAACCTGGCAGCCCAGAGACCTCAGCTGAACCAAACCCCAGTCTTTGAATGGTGTGCAAGAATCCCATTTCCAAATTTTCAGACCTGTTTTTTCCAGAGTTTTCTTTCTACAAATATTTCAATAGATCTGCTTCAATCCAGAATAGGGTTGGGGTTTTTTATTTCCTTTCCCAAATATTCCAAAGGATGGAAAGGTGTAAGTTTCATTTCAGCTCTAAACATAATGCAGTCCTTTGCTTTACTAATTTTGCACCATTTTATAAGTCATCCTAAAGGAGCTTGCTGTAGATAACTGTTGTCAGAGCAGAGCCCTGCATCATACCATTAGTACTCTTAAGATTTTCTTAGTAGAGCTGAACAATAGAAATCTAAGAGCAAAGGGCTGTAACAAAGGCAATATCTCCTTGTTTATGAGTGACCCCTGGTTTGCCTGAGTACTGGTATTCTACCCTTCTACCCTTCAGAGGTCCAGCATAATGAAGGCAGCTCTTTGGTAGTTTTCCCTGAGGGGATGGTGCAAAGAGGAGAAAGGCAGAGGTAGAACAAACTGAATCACAACATTCAGTTTGAGACCTTGAGAAAAAGTCATTTTCAGACGTTGAGATGAAGAGCATGATTGGGAAGGAAAAGCAAACCTGATGCTTCCACTGCTTCCCACCACTGCAAAAAGAAGGAAACAGGAAGAGAAACCATGCCAAGACCTTTCTGTCTAGCTTACTGCAATGGAGAGATCAAAGAAAGTTACATGGAGGGCCCCAAAAGTCCCATTCATCTTTAGGCTTTCCTGGCAGGACAAAAATGAGGATAAAAGACATGACCACAACATGAAATTTTCAAAGCAGAATCCTAAAGCAAGAGAGACATAGCTATTTTACAGTTTTATTTTCAAATGGATCACACAGCTTTCCAAGAGCCCAGGCCAGTTATTATGCAATGTCAGATCAGAATTTGAATACAATGTCAGATCTGGTGAATTTGAAGGTTAGGAAATTGGAAGGCTTTAGTCAGACCCATGTAGGAGACTTGGTGTATTGTTACTCTTTCCCATACAGAAGCAAACTTTACTATAGTCTTAGAATTTCCTTTAAGAAAAAAAAATATAAAACAAAACAAAAAACTTATAAAACATCAAAAAACATGAATTTTTCTCAATAATAAAGTGTGAACTGAATGAGAGGAGGAAAGAGGCTGCAGTCCTACTCCCACCACCCACCCTCTTGTAGTTAACCCTGCTCCTGTGGCACTCTAGGGGTATTTACATTACCCTGTTCCAGGTCCAGAGTGGTACATTCCTCTGTCTCAGGCTTTGGTCCTCCCTTACTCATCATCTGAGATGATGTAACCAGACCAAAATCACTGCATGAATATCCATTTATATCACATCTGTGATTTTTAAAGTGTATCTAGTCATGTGCATTTTCCAGTTTTGTATTAGGCTCACAAACAGCTGGGCCATCCAAGAGATTTTATCAAGCATAAAAGCAGGGGAGAATAAGCAGAAAACTTTTAAATATAGTTACAGGATACATATGTATGTCCTGCCACAAGGTATTTAAAGCTTAAGAAGTTCATAAGTTGTTAAGTTATTATAAAATGTGTTAGCCTGACAACAGTGAGTCACTTCTTCCAAAGTCATCCAAGCATTAGCAACTGTGGGTGGAGGTGAGGAATTTATAAAAAAATTATACAAATAACTATTAGGACTATTATTACCCAGAATAACCATAAGGAACACAATAGGTTCTTGTTATTCAATGACTTGAGGTGTCATAAGATGAAGAAATTAACAATGCTAAGTGACTTCTTTCTCATTAATAGGAGCATCAAACTGTACCAGATGTAGCAAGGAGACAGTGGTATCTGCTGAATGGAATTTTTTGGAATTCAAAACTCGCTATGCTTAGATTCTTACAAGTGGAAAAGCATTAGAATACTTCCAGAGGTTATCTGAAGCACAGGAATTGTGTATTTAAAGAAACAGTTTTCTCAGAATGAACACCACTCTTTTACACCTGTGCTGACACCACTAGCTAGCCCCAGCTCTACAATCCCCTGGTTCAGCTAGGAAGCATCCACACCATTGCTCCTTAGTAAGCACCACAAAAAGAGAGATAGAAGAGACTACCTAATAGACAAAGAGGATCCAATGAAATCATCACTTCTGTGTTTCCTATGAGGGGCTAAATCTTCCTTTTCTCCCCTGTGTTATTCCAAATGAGTAACCTGGAGACAGCAGGCAGTAGATGAAACTCAGGCACCCACACCTACCAACAGGCAAATGTGTTCTAGCTTCCCTGGTGTAATTGTTTCTTGCTGAAACTGGTCTGTTCCATAAAAGGTTGTGATATCCAAGATATGGGGCAAACTCGTAATGAGGTCTAATACAGCACAAACAACTTCTTGCTAATTCTTCTCACTGATCCTTCAGCTCAGAGGTAGGATCAAGTGCTGGCATCCATTTGTGCTGTAGCAGCGGATCAGTGTGCAAAAACAGAAAAACAACCTCTTAAAGCTTGAGGAGAGGAAATCTTCTGCTTTGGGTCCCATTGAGAGTAAAGCTAATGGAAGAAGATCAAACAGGTCTTTGTCCATCCACTCCTGTATGTTATTAAATCCGTTGCAGTATTCTAGGACAATGCATTGAAGCTATTGTGGATATAGACTCATATTTCAATCCTGTCACGTTTATCCACACACAAAGGACCAAAATTATTCTTCCTGCTAAGATAAGTATGCTAGATGACACAAAAGGAAGCTGTGTGAGAAACCACATGGTTTTACCTCTTCTTTCCTGCCTGTGTTGGGCCTTATACAAAATGATCTCTTGTCTTTACAGAAAGACAGGCAGTAGCCATTTATAGGTATGCAGCAGAGAAAGCAAGAAGCATAATAGTTACTTATTTGGTGCCTAGCAATCGCCATATAAAGGGGATTTGATGGGAAGATTTACAGACAAGGAAGAAACAATTCAGAAAATGCACTGTGTAACATATTATAGAAGTTTTCAGATTTTTTTTCTGTCCAGAGCTCAGTGCCAGAGGTTTTGAAAAACAGTTTCATAAAACAATCTTAATGATTTTAATTAGAAGTGAAAGGAGCTTACAGTATGCAAACACATAGCAGGGAGCAAGTATACCTACAAGCTGATTAGTAGCTCTTCCTCAGAATTCTGCAAAGAAAAAGTCAAAAACCTACTTTAAAGAGCTCAAGAGACAGGCACAAGATGAAATAATTCATTCAGACATAACACATAGGATTTTGGGGGAGAAGAAAACCCATTATTTTTCAACTCTTCAAGATCCTCATATACACAAAAAGCATGATGAAACACTATTATTTCCAGATAACCACACTTTCTGCCAGAACTTGCTCCCTCAGTAGGAGCACATTGGCAAGGCTCTGTGGCCTGCTCAGCCACACCTGCTAGCAAACTGGCTTTTTGTTCTGTTCCACACCATTGGCACAGGAACAGCTGAGGCAAGGGTAAGTCCTCCCCTTCACAGGCACGGGAAGCAGAGCAAGGGACAGCAGTTTCCATGGACAATAAGAGCCATTTTGCTGCTCATACTAAATGACCATCTCAAGTACTTTCCTAAACTGCTGTAAGAAGATACAATCACACAACTCTGAAAATCCTGATCCCCATACCATGTTCTGTTTTTACTCTCACACAGTGCCAACTCATGGACAAGTTTATCAGTATTTTCCATTCATCCCATCACTGAGATGTTTCTGCAGACCTGGGCTTTTCCTCCAGGAAGAAAAGCAGAGGGGATGCAAGTAATTCAAGGGGATATCCAGCTTCACAGTACACATGGAGAAAAAAAAAAGGCAGAATGAAGTCTGAATCTCTCAATTCTGCCTCAGATGTATTGGGGCATACTAAGGAAATCATATTCAATGTCTTAGTTTCCAATCCTGTGACACAAGGGTATCGCTACTGCCCAATATCATGCAGGTATGTGGGAATTCAGGATACATATATTCTAGATATTTTAAAATAGAAAGCTGTATATACAAGTGCAACAATCTATCAGAATATCATCAAAACTGAACCCAAACATCAAGGGAATGTTTTAGAGGAAAAGAAATGAAAATCATTTCTCTTTGTTCTCTAGATTCCAAGATATGAACAACACTGTCAAATAGCTCTAGAAAATAACATCCAGTGAAGCAATAAGGACTTCTCTTTGTGAAGACTGTTTCATTATAAATTCATTTAATTCTGAGTCAGAAGACTCACAAGTCTTTCCTGGGTTTTGTTTGCATGCTCTTAGAATTGTTTCCCTTGTTGTCATATTCCCTCTTGCCAATACAGAAAGAACAGAAATCCTAATGCTCTGCAATACAAACTACCCAGCTTTATTAGGTTGCAGAGATATTACCACAGATTTAATCTATTAAAGCCATTAGTAATTGCCAAGTATGGAGCAATCATCATTTTCCAGAGTTAAGGAACAGACAGAAAACAATGTGAAGATGTATAAATAAGACAAAGTAAAAATCAGAATACTCCAGGGCTTTCCAGGATGATTTTTATATTAATCAGGTTTCCTGCAGCTCTCCTCTCTACCAACGATTTGCACTTTCCCTCTGTTATTCCAATGTCCCATAGTCTTTCTTTCTTCACTTCTTCTGTCCCAGAGACAAAATTCAATTACAGACAATATAAAGATAATATTTCATTGAGGCCAGATGACTAAGAGGTCTCTCAGGACTAAGGCTCTCTTTCTAACACAAAGGTATTGGGCAGGGAAGGGATGTCCACCTTCTTATTTATTTAAACTTGGGATTGTTATCTTGCTGTAAATTGCAAGGGGCCACAAATGCTTGCAGGTTTTACTAACAGCTAGGCAAGGTCAGCATTAATACAGAGGCTGATGATCCAAACTCAGCTAATTCACCTGTCAGTAAAACCAAAAATGCCTCGGTGCAACCACTGCCCTTTCATTGTGTAACATTAAAAACCTTCTTGTCACTGAAAACAAAATAAATTGTTCTGCCTAGTAATAGCTTTAATGAGCTTCTATCTGATGCAGCTCTGTAAGAACAGGGCTTGCCTACACCACGTGGATTGCCCTGCAGAGGGTCTTGGACACCCCCCAAGTCTGAGGCAGCATACTTAATAGGACTGGCACTCAAGTTTCACCAAGGTGTGTATTTAGTCTCTTCCTTTGCCTTTTCAGCCTTTTTCAGTAATAAAAAAAGGAGAAGAAGTACATGAATAATCAGGAAGGTTATACTTCATATGTAATGACACAAAACCCTCAGCAGGGTTAGATAAGCATGTAACAGGTTCAGGTATGCATGTGAGCTACCCACCATCCATAGGAGGGAGCTTCTCAGGTAATGGACTCTCTCAAATACTGGCCCTACTGAAATAAATGTCAGAGCTCACATGGACTTCAGAGTAACAATTTTACCTTCCTAAAATTAAAAAATTGCTTTGAATATCCCAAAGAACAGACAATCCAGAGATTTCAGGTACTTATGTTTTGTCAAAATATCAGTACTTCATAGAGAGACTTGGCCACAGCTTTAAGTTAAAAGGAGACAACAAGAAGAGACACACAGGCATTAACAGTAAAGCAAATATATTTTAGCCTAAATTTTAACAGTGCTCAAGTAATTTTGTCTGTCTGGTCACTGTCATCTTCCCCATATTTTTAAGAACTGCCTGTGTTGGTATTTTCTTCATCTGCTTTCTTCTATTTCTCCCTTCTAGAAAACTTTTGGATAAATTTGAGGAGCAGCTTGGCTAAGGCCACTGCTAAGAAAACTTAAAAACTTACTAACAAGATCACTTTAAAGCAATCTTTAACACATGTTGTTCTACAGCCATCTCAAATTTTTCAAGAAAAAGGCTTTCATCTCGCCTACTGGATGAAATAGGACAGGGTTTGGGTTTTTTGTGAAACACTAGGAAAAAATACTGTTATTATGTGTAACATTTAATAGCAATAGCACCAAAAGCATTTGCTTTGAAAGCAAGCTGCACTAATAGGCAGGTTTTCTCCAGCTCACAAGTCCTGCTCCCCTTTAGCATTACTCTCCTGAAGGTAGAGAGTATTCTTTGTATGAGCTGATATGAAGCAGCATATAAAAATATTTTGCTTCACGTTAAGAAAGGAGCGGGGCAAGAATAGCCACGTACTGGAATTTATTGTTCACAGACATTTGCCCAGGTGGGGAAAGCTTTAACTACCAATGAACTTACTAGCAGCTGCTAGCAGCTACTTATAGATGACAGCAGTAAGAAAAAGAAATAATAAATGGACTTTTATCATAAGAAGAACTTTTCATTTTAAATTAAGTGGCATTTTGAATTAAAAGTGACTTGGCCAGGTTTCAGGATTAGTGACCACTCACTTGTCTGGTTGACTGTGTCTATATATCATGCAGTTTACTGAGACCACACAATCAAAACTTCCCACCTTGAGCTTGGATTGACCCTTTAAGGACTTAAGAGCAGTTTTAGAGAGAGAATTAAATTCACAGTTGTGCCTATAAAATTAAACTGCTGCTTTTTGATAGGCTCATAACTTTTCTGAGACATTGAGTTCCTTCTGAAAGATTATAGCCTGATCCAAACAAAGCAGCAAGTGTAAGAATTGGGAAAACTACCACAAAATAGAAGAGTGCTCTTATAAAAAACAGTACTATATTACAAGGAGTTAATTGTACCTGTTCACACAGCCAAAAAAATGTTACTGGAACATTAGGCTCAGAAACATACACGCACAAAAAATTGTCAGCTTTCTTCTTCTGGCTATCTGCATTCCAAAGCACCTGCTACAGTGTAGTCATAACCTGACTAGTTAAGTTTTCATGGGTTATTATTTTCTGAAACATCATTTCAAGAAGGGCAAAAATAGTTACTCCATTCTTGAGGCTCAGCTGCTTTCCTGCAGGACTGCAATTATGCACTGTAGAGCTGAGGGAGCAGAACTCAGGACAGCAAACCCTGCTGCCCTTCAGCCCTGGTGCTCACCAAGAAACTGCACAAGTTCCTGCATCAGAGGTTATCCATCTCCTCAAAAAGCATGAGCAGAGGACTCAGGAACCTGATTTAGCTGGAGTCAAGTAGGGAGCTTTCACCAAGCAAACAGGAGGAATGTTATTCTGGTTGATGGGCTGCTGGGAGCCCTGATAGCTTCTGCTGGCTGAAACAGGTTTAGAAGTGGGAATTTCTTTCAGCACTCTCTGTCCTACACTGGTAAGCCAGCTGCCAACTCTGGGTGCATAACAGAGCTGTGAGGCAGAAAGGAACCCTGATAGCAGCAGTAGCTGCCAGTCTGTCTCCTCCTCAGAGGGTACCAACAACACAAGAGCAATGGGTGAACACAGCCCATAACCTTTACAAGCTGTCCATGGTTATAGTCTAATCTGCCACAGTCAACTGAAGCAGAAGGGCATGTGACACCCTTACCCTTGGCTGAAAATGCTGATGGTACAGGAAAAACTATGCACCAAGTCTGTTCCTGAGTATAAGACAACACATCCAAATATTAAAAGACTCTAAGCACCAGAAGGTTAAATAACAACATAGGCCTATTCAGGAAAACTAAAATAACACATGGATCAAAATCCTTCCTTTCTTAGTTCATGGTCACTTACTGAAAAAACATCTGTAGAAGGCTAAAATATTATTCGTGCAATTATCATCAATTATGGTGTAAAAGCTAAAGGTCCAAATAGACACAACAGAGCTGCAGAACAGACTATAAGAGCAATTTTCATCATATCCCAGCTAGGTAAGCTTTACTCACCATGGAAAAACAACCCAAGGGCCTCAGGAACCCAACACAGCATCACTGAGAGGCCTTCCTAGGTTCCTTCATCAGTTTCGCTGCAGGCTGACTGCCAACTGCTGTGGAACAGTAACAAACAGCCTAAGGACGTGGACTCAGCTGTTTCCAGCATTAACAATAGAATGGCCTCAGGTGAGAGACCTCTGGCCATCTGTGGCCCCTGCTGCCCTTACAGAAGGCAATCAGCCTATCTACTGCAGTGGCCAGGCCATGGCACACCCAGCTGGAGTTGTCCCTCCAGAGTGAAACGGGGGCAGGCAGTGCCTTTCTACAGCATCTCTGTACTGGTATGAAGCCTGTAGAATGAGTTTTGCTGGGCTCTGAAGGCGGATGAAGAAAGCACTTTTGGCCAAGTGACAGCTCTGTGTCTGAAGCCAGCATGCTGACATGGCTCCATCTTTCTCTTGTCCCTGCTGTAAGGTTCCCTATGAAGTAGTTTTCCAGGAGGAAAAGTTGCTTAAATGCTATAGACTATAGGAGGAATTTATCCTTCATTAAAGAACAAGTCCATAGAGAGCAAAACTACAAAAGCCAAAGGCAACTGGTGTTTTGGCATGGCAGTGGTTCAGGTGGCTGCAGAGCTGTTTCTGCTTGTTTCACCTGTTTCACCTGGTCCTTCAGCACAGCCCTGAACTCTGCCACAGGTCAGCTTTCCTCCAGAAAACCTCTACTTGTCCTGCAAACATCTGTCACCCACAGCCTGACCAGTGCTCTGTTTCTGGCAGGGCTCTGCCCAGCTGTCTCTTTCCACCAGAGAAAAGAAGGAATTTCCCCAGACTCTCATTACTCTGTGAGATTAATGGCCAGTGTGGGATGGATGCTGTGCTTCTGGCTGACTGGGACAGTGATTCTTCACTGTTGTTTTCACTCAGATGTTTTTCCTCCCACATTTGAAGATGTCAATGTTGTCTGGGCCTTGCTGGACAAGGCTGGTGCCTTCTTAAACTAGCTTTGAGCTGTCTCACACAAGTGGAGAGGTGTCCTTTTAGAAGCAAATGTGTTAGTGCTGTTTGTACAGCAAGAAGCACACACCAGTCCTTAAGCTACTCCTCCTGCTGCCAGCACAGCCCAGGGATACTGTGCAGGGGCTGCTGCCTTCTGCTGCCCCCAAGTAAGCATTAGCACAGGTAGTCACCCTGACATTCCAGGCAAGCAAGGTCTAGGCAAGCTCTTTTTCTTCTCTGCTTACATCAGTGCTTGTTCAGGCCCTTAGAGGTATTTCCCTGAAAGTGCACGCCTGGGGCTGCCACATCTTTCTCTGGCAGACTTCTCTCAAGGTGATTTGGGAACGGTCTCATGGATCTTTGGGGCATGGCATCAGCACCACAGTGAGGTTTCCAGTGTGCTGGCACTTCCCACCAGTGCTGCTGTACACAGAAGCAGGTACCATGATGTCAACTGTCTGTGCTTGCTAAGCAGCAAGGAATAGTTAGGCTTTTGTTTCTGCTAGTTTGTTTCTAATAAAAAAAAATTAAAATTTGGAAATAGCACATGATGTAGGAGCTTGGATCTGGGACTGAGTCCTGCACTGCCCTTAGAGGACACAAGTGGTGAGGGATGTGTCATATTAGTAGCTTGCAGCTAATGGACTGGCAAAGGCTGGAAGCTGCACTGGCTCGTTGCCTGGAGCCCACGGAATTGCTCAGGTAGCAGTGTCCAGCAGTTTGGCCAGTGGGCCATGACAGTTTCTTCATCCAGAGGTAATTAGCTAAGGTTTCCACAGGGCAACGGCTTCGTTCATAGGTGCCATCATCCCCCTCCTTCCTCAGCTGTTTAATGTCTTTCTTGGACCACAAAAATACCTGGGTCCCTGTCCTCGGTGAAGGCCCACTGCAAATTTCTGAAGGGGAGTAACTGCCTCTCTGCATCTGGCACAACCAGAGCGATAAGCCCTGGAAGATAACAAACAGAGCAGGCAAGAGAAGAGTGTCTGACTGTCCTTTGGACAAAAGGATGTCGAAGAACCCATTCACAAGGAAAACATCATGAGAGCGACAAGTGACAGCTTGTCCTACGGGTTCATGTCAGACCCAAACCCAGCAGAAGTGGCTGCAATGTAGTGCAAAGCGTTCATCACAGCCTGGCATTAGCAAGAAGGAAGTGCTCATTTTCCACCCAGCTCAAGCTGGTAGGGAATAGTGAAAAAAAACTTTAAAATTATAAAGGAAGAAGTGGAAATATCAGAGAAATCGGAGGAGATTCTGCTTTCTTTGCCCTGAATAACAAGAGTAGCTCATGAAACTAAGAAAAGCAGTATTTAGGTTCATTATGAGAGCCTCCTGCAGCAGACAAGAAAACAGCACTGTGATGAAGCTGAGCTCAAAGGTGTGGCCAAGCCTGGCTGCATTGCTCAACAGCTGATAGACAAGGAGGCACAGCAGGGCAGACAAGGAGGTACCACGGCCTCTGGCTTTTCTGGGGCCCTAACTCACATGGCCAGGTACCATTTATAGCTGAGCCAGCAGCTCTGTAAGCACAGTGCTTAACACCAGCATCAAACACCCTCAAGAAAACGTTGACACCCGTCATCAAAACCCTGTGTTATTTCTAGAAAAACTGCACACTTAAGGCATGGAAAAGAGATGTAAGCATAAATCTCCTTATTCTAAATTATGTTCCTGAGCATGAGGTAGTTACCATCACCTAAAAGAGACCCAGGTGCCTACATGAGACTATTCAAAGGAAGGAAAAATTACATGGTGGCTTGTAGTGTAGAAATGCATAGCCTCTCTTTAGCTGCAGAGTTTGCCTTGTCTGGATGTAATACCACACCTTTTGTTCATTAACTTAACTTTCTCCAGTGCAAATATTTTGTACACCTAAGCTGGTAACAATTCTCTTGAAGATACAGTCCTAAATGCTTATTGCTAATTTTTTCATTAAAGTGCCTGGCAGAGTATGACAACCATTCTTGGTAAAAAGTGAAACATTAAGTTCCTAATTTTCCCAGTTCTCCATTCTGTAAACTGTTTCACAGAGATTATCTGCATTTTTCAGTGCAAACTCAATGAAAACAAACTGTTACCCTGTACAGAAAATACTTGTTTGCTCTTCCAGTAGGGACAACCTGTAATTTACCTGTTAAGAGGAGATGATTTGCTGCATTTATCTTCTTAGCTGCAAGAAGAATTTGACAATAATGAAGGAAGTTTTTTAAATTAGCTAGGCTGAAGGAGAGGAAAGAACAGCAAATTATTATTCCTATGCTTTTGATGACTCTACTTGAACAAATGCAATATACCAGGAGAAAATAGTCTTTTCCTAGGAGCACAAAATTGATACAATCATCCAAAAATTGAGCAAGAATTTCCTTCTTGGGTAATCTTTGAGACTTTCTGGCTCCACTTCTGTCCTCTCTTCACAGTTCTTTCACAGATACTGGCTTGCCTGCAATGGGAAACTGCAACACCTCTGCATCAAAAACATGATCAGCTTCTGCTCTCTCTTCTTAAGCTACAAGAGCTGGCTAGGCACCTAAGAGGCAAAAACCACACAAGAATCCACTGCTTTGACTTGGATAGGAAAAACAGGATCTCCAAAGTCCAGACCTGAGCAAGGTCATCTCAAAATATCCATAGGATAATGAGATTTTCAGGCCATGAATTTTTCTTAGGGAGCATTTATAAGAGGCAGAGAACTTTACATTACAAATAACAGAGGTTTGCTGGGTTTTTGTATAAATCAGTTTCCTGTCACACGTTTTCCTGTTTTTATTAGTATTTTTAAACTACCAGGCGTGAAACTGGCAGATCCCAGTTTGCAATTTGTTCTTTTTTTTCTGGAGTGAAGTCTTTTGCTGTCAGCTGACAGCTGATTTACTGTCATTGCTTTCATATATGTCACTGGGGTGAATAAATCAAAACAAATGATTCTTTACTACAGGAACTGACTTTTTTTCCCAGCACCAACAGCTCTCCTCTTCCTTGAGTTTTTGGAGATGACTTCTTGTGATTGCAAACCTAATGCTGGCTTTGTGGCCCATGAGGATTGCATCAAATGTCACGCAGCCAAATCAGTCAACATTGTTGTTATCTTTCAGTATTTTTTGCTTGTTTAAGCAGATAAATGAAAACAGACAGAAGTCAATATATCAGTGATTTGGTTATACAAAAAATTAAAAGATGCTCTCAGGTATTTGGGATCCCCAAATAACATATCTGGAAAGAGATGTGAGTCTGTGGGGTACAAGTATCTCAGGAGCTGCAAAGTATGTGCCAAATTAATGGAGTTTACAGATCACCTTGTTTGATGCTTGAGACAATAAATGGAGGAACACAGGAATATCTAAAAAATAGTAGAGGTAGTGCTTCAGGCACAAGATTAAGTAAAACATGAATCATGAAAACATAGTTTGTTTATTTGTCTATTTTTAAAGAGCATACTCTAAAGGAGGAGAAGAAAGCAGAGAACTGGAAGCTCTCAGCATGCTGGGAAATGTTGCTGTGGGTGGTGTGCTTTCAAGTGTGTTGAATGTTGTACATAAACTGATTGAGACCAGATGTAGTTTGTGCTTTTGATATGGTGCTACTGATTTGTTTTTCTCTACAGAGTCTAAATTAAATTCAGTGTTGATTTCCTAGATCTAAAGTATAAGAAAGCAAGTCTACATAAGCAGCTTCTAGCAGTTACAAAGAATAGTGGTTTTGTGTTAGCATGAGAAAGACATTGACAGACCTTGTTATTCGTATTGTATTTTTTAAGGGTGAGAGCTTTCCTGGAAAGCAATTTCAAAGCAGTTCCAGCATTACTTCTATAAACTCTCACCTTATTTTTAAAATATGGGTTCTTATAATGAAAACTATTTTCTTCTAATAAAATCATTACTCTCCCATACATGTAATTGAGGCACAAGTCTCAGAACAACTCATACAGAGACCAGTTTCCTGATAATGAGTTGATATTGAGCTGACTGTGAGCTGGCAATGTATCAACTGCTCATCATTAAATCATTCTCAAAATGAACATTAATGAACTTCACCTACTTCAGCAATGCAAGGTAGCTCATACTTCCCCTGATTTCCAATTCACAGCAGAGTAAGTTGAATTCAGCCTACACTGATGACTTCACTGAATTGCTGCATATGAATTACCATAAAAACAATGAGGTTTTGCATGTATATATTGGATATTCTCAAACATATTAATTTGGCCATCCAACATAATACAGCTACTCCAGTGAACTTCTAAATGGAAATGGACAGTCCTGATATCCTGCTTTAAACTATTAACTCCATGTTGGAAGAAAGTACTTCTCCTTAAAAAAAGTCTTTTCAATGCAAAAGTTTTTTATTCAGTTAACTTTTTCCACTATAGCAGTGAAAAACAAAGAAACAACATGTAAATCAAATGTTATTAATTCTGTCATTTGCTTTTTTTTTTTCTCAATGGTATTTAAATAGGGTGTTTAAATATCTAAGCTTCATAACCCACATTTTCTATAGTAGTCTGGCATCATGTCACACTTGCAGAATTGAGAAATTTATTTGCAAAGAAGACTCTGTGTGACAGACTTACCTTTATTCAGTGAGGATAGGTCTATGTAGATTAACACATACTGCTGGATAAGTGTTCAGAGATGGTTATCAAAGTTTCATGTCCACATGTTATGTTGAAATATGTCTCAGAAAAGAGTTACAAAATTGAGGGTCTCAAAGGCACATCTTACAGGGCCATTACAAGCACATTTCAGAGGTCAGTCTGTTCAAAGAGAAGGTTAGGAAGATATTTGATCATAACTACATCCATGGAGATAAGAGAAACCTCAGACTAGTGCATTAAAGTATTGATATGGATCCAGCCAAAGATCAAACTCTGTGGCTGCAGCAAGACACAGCTAGGTCTTCATTTCTCGTAAATTGCTGCCCAGGATCAGTTTATCACTGTAAACTGTGTCATTTCAGGAGACATTTAGCCATCCCTGCTCTGGTGGGCAGCAGCCTCTGGGATGGGGTGGGTGAGCAGATGGGGCAACAGTTGCTCCAGTGATCTCATCTGAGCCTGATGTTGAATGCTTGTTAACATCTTTGGATAATGAGATAGGAAACACCAGGGAGCTGAAATTAGAAATATTCAAATGCAACACAAAGTGCTTGCTTTTGAGAAAGAAATAACTATGCCAACAGTTTCCTGTGGGATCCAGTAGATTTCTCATTAAAAGAGTGTGTTTAAAACAAAACTGGATGTCTACTAAAACGTACACATGAATAGGAGCTGGGGAGCTAGGAGCTAGCTTAATGCAGACATCAATGAATTGAATTCTGTTGCTTGCTTTATTTAGGAAGTCACCATAGGCCCTTCTGGCCTCTAAATACATGAACCCAAGAGCCTTTGACAGAAAAGCAAAATTGCTGTTGAAGGTATTGCCTTGCTACAGGAGCATTTGGTCAGAAGAACCATCAAGTTAAAATGTGTCCTATTTGGTGGTGACAAAGAAGTTGTCATAGTCCTTTTCAAAAAAGCATTTCAGACTTCATAAATTGCTCTCTGCTTCTCTTCCCGTATTTGGCTAATATAAACTTCAGCTGCCTTTTCTCTCCTTCATGTTACAATCACTTTTATTTCGCCAGGTGTCCAATAGGAGAGAAAAAAAAATAGGGCTGAGAACACGATACACCTGAGATTTGTGTCTGCAATGGAATAATTTTTCTCTATATTCCAGTTCAGGGGAAAAAGGATCTGTGTTTGCTTTTGTTGTTACAGTTGGTTTGAACTTTTAAAGCATGTCAAAGCACATTTGAACTTTACAGAAAGGAACTTGAAAAAGTTGGAGTTTTTTAAGTTTAAAAGAAGAATGTTTCCCTTTTAAAAAAGCAAATACAATAAATGTGGCATAACTGAGATTTAGAGATACACTGTACTCTTTGAGGAAGCAACCTAGTCAACCAGATGGATTGAAGAGCTAAATGTGCATGCATGCCACAGAAACACTCGCACAGAGAATTTCCTTAATGACTGAGGACCATTAAACACACTGTAACATTGAAATTCCATCTACATTTATTGTGTTTCCTAATTTAAGGACACATAACTATATTTAAATAGTTTTACATGTAACTGTATAATTAATTACCAAAAGCAACAATGCTGATATGCAGGACACCCATGTACCTTCTCAGAGGAGTTTGCACTGCCCACTCATCTAACAGCCATTTGCAGTAGCTGGCTACTGTCTCTGGCCTCTGAGTATGCTCCTTGTCATTTCCCTGCACCAGTTTTGGAATAAACAGTGTCTCCAATCCTTACAAAAGAATCCCAGAGAAATTGTGTAGTGAATTTAACCAGCCAACTTGCATGTACAAACAAAGGAAACACAGACACCTCTCCTCAAAATCCTATGGTCTAGGTTGTCTTGAAAGGATGGCAGCATTTACTGAGCTGCCCCTAACTTTTCACAAGACAGATCTGTACCTTTGTTCTGAAGATTTGACCTCTCCCATTTTTTTCATTTGAGCATCAAAATTTTCTAGTCACTTTTTACTACCTTGGCTCAAAAACACCATAAAAGAAGCCACCTTGCTAGTTCAAATCAGGAAAGATTATTTTATTTAGTCCTGCTCCTGACACTGCAAATACAACTAAGTAGAAATCAGAACCCCATTTATAAAATGTCCTCTGCAACCGAATTGTACTTATTTTAATTTGCTTTTCGCAGAACCTCTTAGCACCAGGGGACTGCTAACAACATGACCCAAACCACGGAGCAGTGACACACTGCAACAGCTTTTTCACATCTCTATGCACACCCTGTCTCGTAGCATTTTAGCGCTGAATAAAAACAGAGGTGGCAAAATCCTATGCCAGAGGAGAAGCACAAACATGGATAACAGGGTTGCCATGCACAACTAAACTTGTCCAGCTGCTAACACTTGCTGTTATGGCATGCTGACCTTGGCTTGGGCTGTGGCTGAGGAGGTGGGTACATGGCAGCACATTGATCCTTGGAGGCCAATATGTCCACACAGTATCAATGTGACACAAGGCTGAGGCAGAAGGCAAAGATCTAAATGAGGACATCCACAGTGGCACTTAGAGCTGCACTGCAGAGTAGAGTGGTGTTTGTGACTCTCAAGGGCACTAGCAGCAAAGGGAGGACTAGAGGACTCTTATCTGCCTTCTTTCTTCCTCACACCTTCAGTACAGGTAGAAAAACAGTGGAACTCCTCTAGGATTTTTGACCAAAACAGCCATGTTCTTGGATCAACAAAGGGAGGAGTTGAGCTGTATGGCAGCAAAATCTTCCTAAACAGGACTTTTTTCATTATTAACTCAACTTCTTTGTGTTCCCTTCAAAACAGGAATATATTAAAAAATCCTCCCATGGAGAACATTTGCAAACTTCCATGTAATTTTCAAAAGCCTTGGGAATTTTGTCTAAGTTTCCACCTATGTCAGCAGCTTTAAAAATTAGTCTCTCTCAGTTGGAAGGCAAATTTAACAATTGAAGCTTCCCTATTTATACTCAGAATTAAATAAACAAATGTTACAGTTGCTCAGACCTTTGGGTTGAAAGACTCAAACCATCTCAGATAATTCCCTTTTCCTTTGGACTTGGAGCAATCACAGTTTAGAGGTGTGTATTCTACTCCACGTGTCAAGGTCAGGTGCTCACAAAGATGGTCTTGCCCTAACAGCAGGCTGAGGAAGCAGGAGCAAGCCACCTAAGGTCTCTAATCATGGAAAAAGCTAAAAATTGTAAGCCCTAGAGGTAACTCATTCACACAAGAAGCAATTTCTCTTAGAGAAAGAAATGTTACTTCTTTCTCCCTTTCCTGGGACATAGTCTTGGAGCAATTTTTATATTTACAGAATAAAGTATTAAGTACATCTTTCTCGTGGGGTTGCAATGGGTCATTTAAAATAAAAGTAACATTTACAGTACCTCAAATTTTGTCTATACTGCAATTCTTCTTGTTCCCACTGCAGGAGATACTACAAATACCACAGTAAAGCTCAAATATCAGAGGGCACCAAAACCCTGTCTTTTTAATGGCAGTCTCAAAATAAGCCCATAGGATCCAGCAGTAAATCCACTAAAGTCAGTGGGGTAAGAGATAGAATTAGCTTGACCTTCGGAGAAAAAAAGTTTGTGTGAAGGTTGGAAGTGGACAGGAGCTCAAGACAGGGATTTTCAACTAAGCAAGAAACCTGGAGAAGTTGTGGGGTTCCTGAATGGACCCCTGAAAATATCAGCTGGGATGCTGCAAAAGCTGTTCTCAGCAAACGGTTCATTTTGCATTGCCTACAGGGTCAGAGGAAGGAGGACAAGGAGCTCTGGGGGGATTGCTAAGAGGAGTGGAAATCATAGCTCAAGTGTCAGAAGTGAAATGAGAGAGGGAGGAAAACTTCCAAGAGTGGAATCTGAATGTCTTTTTCACCACCAGCAAAGAGCTAAAAGCAGATGAGAAGTTTCTTGAAAAAGTTGTAAGATTTTAGAGAAAGAAGTCTCAGGGGAATGACTGTAACACAGTAGAGAGTTGCCAGTGTAAACCCCAGCTTACCTGGTTTGTGCTTTCTTTTGCTACCACTTAAACCCAATTAAACTGCTCACAAGTGAATAATCACTGCACTGCTGTTCTGGAGAGACCATGAAAAGAAAAGGAATGAAGTCAAGCCACTGACCTATCTGACCAAAGAACTACATTAAAAATATGTATAAATACAGTATGCCAGAGGGAGTTCAACTCCTATCCTTATGATTTATAATCAGGTCTTCCTAAACAACAATCTTCATCAAGCAATGGCAGCATCCCCTTCCATATTTATAAATTATACCTAGTTTGGGAAAAGGCCTTCATCTTCGTCTAACACTGCCCAAAATGTCTTTTGTAACTAGACTGGACAAACCAGCAATTAAAAATCATAAGAATTCAGCTTGCAAGGTACCCCAAAAAGTCTGATCCAACCATCTGCTCAAAGCAGGATTGAGACCAGAGCGTTCTCAATCTGCATCTTCAAAACCTTCAAGGATGGAGACTGCACAGCCTCTTTGAACAACCTGCTCCATTGTTTGACTATATGCCAACTAGAACATCTTATTTCAACTAATGTCTATTATCCCTTACTCACCCAGTTTGAAATACTGTGAGGAACTTGGCTCCACCTTGTTGCTAACTTCCCTGTGGTTACTAGAAAATGAAAGGTAAAGAGTATGTTTACATATATAAAGCATTTTATGTTGATGTTTAATATTATGATAGATCCAAATCAATAAATATGAAGTCTAAAAGATCATCAAGTTTTAGAAATCATAATCTGGATTTAAGTTTCACAAGGGCATTGTGCTGCAATATGTGATCAAGAACAAGGTATAAAATGCACTGTCACTTCTCTTGTTGTGTGAAATTAAGAACCTGATGTAGTTCTATGGTTTCCACAAGAAATGTCTTTGATATCATAGGCAAGGTGTATCATTCACATGGGAGTAAACCAGGAATAGTCCTATTTAAAACTTGCCAAGTCACATGATTTTAGGCAAAAATGGCGCAGCAAACTCTCAAATTAGAGCACTAAAAAACCTTTCCAGGAAAAAAAAAATCAGCTCAAAAAGCCTTCTTCTTCATGAAGGTTTTATTTGTTTATTTTATCTGGAATAATCTACTCTTTCCCTTGTCCATGTTCCTCTAATCAGTCTACATGGTACCACTTTTCTGCTGGCAAAACAGGAAGGCAGCTATGATGCCACTATGCCTGAAGCTTGCCTCAGGCATACCCCTGCTAGTTTTAAACTTTTACCACCTTCCTGACTAGCTCAGCAGCGTACTGATTCAAAAATCACAACTTATGGACTAGTGCCCTTGACAGAAAGAACTGTTTCAAAGCTTGGAATTCCCAAGTCTTGTCTTCAAGACAAAAAAAAAAAAAAAAACAAAAAAAAAAAAAAAAACCAAACCAAAGTGTGTGTGTGTGTGTATACATATATATATAGATAGATAGATAGATATGTAAAACACATTTCAAAAAATATATTAAAAAATCTAAATGAAATTTGCTGTACACTTTAGTCAGGAATTCAAAGTCTTCCACACATTATTTTCAAACTAGCTTCCCAATAAATGTTTCAAACAATTTCTCCCCTAAAATTCACTTTTCTTCACTGAAGAAGTCATTCAATGCCATCAAGAGGTTTGCATAACAATCAATCACATAGCAAATCTGATGATGGGACAACATTTAATAATCAGATCATATTTGACATGTGCAGAATATATCTGAGTCCAAGGACTGTGAAATATTTTCAGCCATACAATTTATGCTGCAGCAGCAGAGAAGCAGAAGAGAATCAGACGGGTGCTGGCAGCACACTAATTTCTTGTCAAGTGTAACTTTGGCATGTCTAAGTGAATCCAATGGCATTGGCACCTTGGGTTGATGAGTTCTCTATCAACAAAAAGACAAGGCCCACCATTAAATGCCACTCTCTTGCCTGTGAGAAAAGGGTAACCAAGGTAAATCCAGACTTGGGAGGTCCCTGAAAAAATTATTCCTATCTCCATGTTGAAAGACAGCCATGAACATCTCCTTCCTCATTAGGTGGTGTCCCACATGGCAATCAAGAGCAAGTGGACCCCACCTACCCTCCCTAGATCTGAGTTAGCAGCCCAGAAGACACCACAGAGGATGCACTACACAGGATGAACTTCCCCTGTATGTAGAGAAACCCCAGGCACATTCCCTGCACTGCTAGGTGCATGTCCATCAAGCTTTGCAGGGGTAACATCACCCTGAACCTGCCAAAATGTGAATCCACCCTCTTTCTTTACTGTTTGTTCCAGCAGCTGCCTCCCCATGGGTTTGGGCCTGAGGCTGGAGGCAGCAGGAGGAAGACTTCCTGTCCCCATCCCAGTGCCCTCTATTTTTCAAACTTTCCAGCCTTGAATTGACAGAGGACATGGCAGATGGCTGCACATGTAGCCAAATGCAGTTGTCTCTAGCACTTGCTCAAAGAATAGACAAAGTAGAGGAACTAACTTAAAATTGCCAGATGGTACCTGAATTACAGGGTCCTGGCAAGGAAGTGCTGGTGCCAAGTGACTGCTAAAGAGTCTCCTAGAGCTTGCAAAAATTTACAACACTTGTAATGCAAGACTTAATCACCGTCATGGACATTTTTGTAAAGGGAGCACATTTAGGCCCAATCAATATGGAAAATTCTAAAGGAATAAATAAGACATCTCACTAGCTCAAATCACTGATAACATGGAGCCTTTTAGGAGTTGGTGGGCAAGAATTTACAGAGGAAGTTTATTGTATGCTCACTTCTACCACCCCATGTCCTACTCTCCTAAAATTTTTCATGCTGACACCAGAGACAAGAAGAAAAAATGTGTTATCGTACCTAAGCTATTTCAAGGCGCTCTTCTTGCTTTAAGTAACTTAAGCCAATGGTTTAAATCAAAATTTTGTCTTGCCTCCAAGCATCTTGAGGGTCCATGGAAGATGTTAGAGGGTTTTCATTTCCACTGCAATGAGATAAATACTGCTACAATTACAGGCACCATTCCTGGCAGCCTCAGATGCGCCGACCCTGCCTGTCCAGACTGCCTTTGAACTTGCCACTCTAAACTCTTTCCTCTGTATGAAAACATGATCCAGGGGAAGGAAGTTTGTGCTGGTCTGCACCTGCCCTACACGCAGTCAGAGGACAGGAAGCTGCCTCATTTTAACTTGGCTAGTTTGAGCAAAAGCTAAAGGTTTTACCCTGCAACTTCTGTACTTTTGGCACCTGAGACACTCTGATGGAAGCCAGCTCAGCTCTCACCAAAGTCACTCCTCAACTCTACCATCCTCCAGTCACCCCCAAAGTACACTGAGGTCTTTTGTAGGCATTAAAAATCATTGAAACTCATTTTGACAGAAAAACACCTCCTTTCCAGAAGGTTCTGGCTGAGAAACACACGTCCACCCTCCAGACCAAAAAAGTTGAGTCCTACCCTATACAGGGGAATTTCTGTCTTCCCCTGCTTCCCCCTCTGCCCTGTGAGAGAGCCATTTCAGTTTCAGAGAGTCCTTACCAGGTGGAAACAGAACAAAAATAACTAGGGAAATTTTCTTACAAAATATCAGATTGTATCCTTTGCACAGGACTTCTCCATGGATGGCCCTAAGCACACCCTGTAAACATATGACACCCAAAGAATAATGTCTGGCTCAGCAGCAGCTTGTCCATGCTCTGTCCTTTTTGTATCGCTGTGTGAGCCTCAATATTTATCCACTTCCTCTTTTCATCCTCAATAAAATTGTTTTATTTGCACTTATCATCTACAAGCAGTTAAAGAAGTATTTGGTGTTCCCAGCACCCAGAATAACACAAAAGCCAGCAGACTTGACGCATAAGAACAGATATATAATGTCTGAAGGAAGTAAAGCGCAGATCCACATACCAGCTCAGGAAATAACTTTCCTATCAGGGAGAATTTATTCCCACTTTTAATTGGACTATACTAAATTATACCAGCTCAGTGATAAAGTGATTAGTCCATTCTCTGCTACACCTCCCCATTTAGTCTATGTGGAACATAATTAATGTGCAGTTTACACTTCTCTTGCAAAAATTAATAAACACCAGTAAAAAAGAAATCTACATTACCCTGTCCAGCAACACATCACTTGGGCACCTCCAGGATTCAATATTTTGCTGTGAATCACCACCATTTATTTAGACTCTTTCCATGTGGGAGACAATGCTTATACCCAAGTTGCTAGGAAATAATTGTTCAGGTTGCAGGTATGTTGTCAAATTCTTCAATAATATTGAGATATACCTGTATTTCAGTCATGCCATCGATACCACGGGCTACAAATTCAGGAATGTTAAAAAATATCTATCAATTTAGTATGTCAGAGATTATTTAATATATGTGCAAAGGTGTTACTGTTCAGCAGCTCTCATCCCTTAACATTTGCTTCACTACTTTATTAATGAAAATGGACTCAGCATATGCAGTTCCTATTACAGCTCCCCATGCTCTCCCATTCATATTTTTCATAAATTTCAAAAATTACAAAAATATCACATCTTCTTTTTAGTTTCCGTTTTGGATTTCTACAGTCACAGCAGTCACTTTTATCTATTTGAAAGAAGATTACAAATTCATGGACTAATTTCAGGAACATTGCAGAAAATCTATTAGAGCAACTTATCACATACTGCAGTTTCAAACACTAATGATTCAGCACTGAACTCTTACAGTAAAAGCTTTAATAATCAAATCTAGGAAGTCTTATATATAATATATCATCTATTTAGTGTCAATGTGAAATCTAATTTGCATTAAAAGAACTATTGGTTGCAAGAAAATTAATAATGATGAAAATAAATGTGTCTTAAAGTACAGCTTTAAAAGGGTGAACTTAAATTGGTGTTTCAAGTTCAGCCTTCCATTTCATTTTGATTTTTCAGACCTAGAATTGTATTAAAATTTAAAAGTCAAGTACACAGGCAGCTGGTTTGGGCTTATTTGGAATTAATTTCTTTTGAGAAACAGGGTGTTGCACCTACTACCCCCTTGCTGTAAGGAGCAATCAATAGTCTGCAGAAGTCTCAGCTGCTGAGGCTTCAGTGCTCACCACTGGAAAATCTAGCTCATTAGCTCTTAGCTATATTTGCTGCTTAGCTATGTAGCCTCTGCAGGGCTAATGAGTAAAAAGCAGTCAAGACTTATTTTAGCCATAAAGATCTGACTGAATGCACACCGTGTCATGCTGAGGAAGAAGACACCATCATTACCCAGCCACTTTTCTGAGTAGAGCTCCACTATAAAATACATCTATCCATCTATTAATTTTCAAGTTTAAGAGTTTAGTTAAAAGTCTGAGATTGTTTTTCTTTGCCTTCTGTTAAGGAAGAAAACTACTCATGTTTAAAGTTTAATGTTTGTTAAAAAAATAGAGGAAAAGAGAGAGAAGTAAATCACAATAAACACCCTAAAAACTAAGACACTTACTATTCCAGTTTTCCCAAACACAGAACAACAAAATTTCTCAGGCAACTCAGCCTAAATATCAAGCAGCCTGAAACAAATCAACTAGAACTAATTTTTTTGCCATGTTAGTAACTATACTTGCAAGAACTCATAGCACTTGAGAAGGCCCTGTAGAGGAACCAGACCAAAAAGCAGCAATGACCCCTTTTTAATTGCAGCAGCACTTGATTTGTCACAATCATACTCTTCCAGTCTTCCCTTCCACAGAGGGAGCACCAAGAGAAGACAGCAGGACACAGAGTTCAATATGAACTGGTTGAAAGCTTCAGCAGTTTAGCACGGTAAATATTTTTTCTCCCACTTCCCTTAGCGGCAGAAATCAATACAGTTGACTAATAGTAAGTCTCTCCTTCTTCAAATGTTCTAAAGTAGGAATTTTACAGAATTAACCTTCAAAATGTTTCTTCTTTGTGCTTTCTTTATCTTTACAAGAAATGAACACAGTTCATGTCACTGTTCTTGTTTTTGTAAGTGATTGACAAGTACTCCTTTTCTGCCTGCAGGCCAGGAGAAAATGTAATCTGCAGCTATTTTAAGATCATTAGTAAATGTTTGCAATTTAGAAGAGCAACTCCCAAAATAAATGCAGATATGCACATTCAAAATTAAGAGGCTTGAAAGGCCAAAAGCTCCCACAAAGCTGATCAAAGTTACTTCGAGTGGGCAAGTCTCAAAACATGCAGATTTTGACTTTTAAATGCTACTCCTCATAAACATTGCCGACCAAATACAAAGTTCTGATTTTCTTAGAAAAAGGGTGTTTTGTTCCAAACAGGCAGAGGCTCATCTTTAGTTGCTTGCTTTCTGAAACTTCTGTTAGTGTAAAAAAATTAGAGTGCTCTACATAATCCTTTTTGCTAAAATGAAAAGGAAAAACTTTCCTGATTGGTGGTTGAAGTTAATGGGAATTGATAAATTACTTTACATCCCAATGGACATGAAATCTCCAAAGTTTTAGATTCGAGTTGAACAAGAAATTAATTATGCAACCCAGTCAGCAAGATCAAATATACCTGTAGGGTTTTTTAATCTTACCAGAATCAGAAAATTCACAGCTTTGTGACTGCAAGTTGTGAAAGCACAGGTCACAAGCATTCCTTTTAGAGAATTGTAATTTATGAATGCTGCCTTTGCTTTCACAATGCTAATTTTAAATTTAGGAATCCTTGGGATGCTAGCAAACAGCTCCGCAGTGCTGTCAGCTGCAGCATCTGGAGGGCACAGAGGAACAGATAATGTCAAAAGACCTCCTTCAGCTAGACAAGCCCTATTTTCACACTTCCCCAAGGCACACCTTGCTCTCAAAGGTACTCTGAGCCCTCAGACAGTTAGTTAATATTCCATGCTAAGCACAAATCCACTGGCTAAAACTAAGACTTCTTTCCTTTTTATGCCTCCCTATTTGGCAACTTCATCAACAAACACTTCCAAACCGACATTGAGAGGAACTTGTAGCTGATGTGTTTGCTCTACCCCAGGAGCTGGGGTGGAGGACCACTGAGCTGCTGTTTGTTCCAGCACTGCTGTGCTCTGGCCCAAGCCCTAGTTTTAGCAGACTGATAGAGATGAGCTTTCATGAGAAAATAAAACAGTTTCTGAGTGGCACTTGAAAGAGCTCACTGAGAAACTGCCCCCTGCCCTGGAGGCATTTGCCCTTCAAACACCTAGAGGGAGAACGGGGGCTGTGAGTGCTATCACACTTCATCTCCCCCAGCTATAAATAGCAGCCACAGCTCATGAGATGTGCCCTCAGCCAGCCAAGAGATTGCACCCATCCCTGATGGCTGGGGCCAGCACTGCCATGCTCCAGGTTTTTGGGTTTTTCTCACCTCCTGGCTGCACACCACACCGCTGGCAATGCTGACAAAAAGGTTGAACTGCACACCTTCGACCAGTGCTCTGCCTCTCTCCCTCTGCCCTCATCCTTCTCTCTGCCCCCTCCACTGAAAGGTCTTGGTGCTCCCCAGAAATCCTATGTGGCCCCACAGATGGAACTCTACCCTGCGGGAGCCTCTCCAGCACAGCCCACAGCATGGCCCAGCTGGCGTTCTCCTGGAGTGAGGTTTGCATGGGGAATGATCTAATATAGGAATGTGGCACAGAGTTTAGATACTCATCCAGAAGCAAATGAACTTTTTATTCTGCCAAATTTGGCTAGATCTTGCAGTACTTAGGAAAATCACCTCCAACATATGGCTTTAAGAGGAGTTTTGTCTTAGGAGGCGAAAAAAACCCAAACATCTTAACCCTAAGATGCAAAAATCAATTTTTCTTCAAAATTCTCATGAGATCTCTGGTTGGTTTGGTCCAAGCTACAAGAACAATTTCAATGTGCATTTACCCTTTTTCCAGTCAAACCTGGAGCTTCAAATGTTGAGCTTCTGAGAAAAACTGAAGAGATAAAGAAAACAGAAAAAGATCTCAAGCACTGGGCAAACATGACAGAACTTCATTTTATTCCTGGATTTTTAAAGAACAAAAACACGCTCTCTCATCCTTCTGTAAGAAATGTGTGTTTTAAACATGTATGCTATGTAAACAAGAAATGAATGTCCAATGCCACATGCACAAAAAGTTCTCTCTTTGGGCCACGTTGAGAGCCTGTTTAGTTTGAAATACCTACAGCCAGCAAGTGCTGCCAGTGGTGTACATCTACCTGTGCACAATGGAGAGGATGCTGCTGCAGTGCACGTGTTCTTTGTTACAGGTGGAGGCTCTTAGGAGAAAGCCACCCACTTACTCTCCAGCGGCAACAAGCTCAACAGCCATCTAAGTGTGTAAGCAAATGCCTGCTTCCCACCACAGCCAGGAGATATCAGCTCATTTCTGGCTCATCTAGCTCTTCAGTCTGTTGTGTCCCTGAGGATAATTAGTCCCGAACTCAGGGAAACTATTTATCTTACACTGGGGATAGTCTATCAAATACTTCTTCACACAAAAACTCATTTGAAAGGATAAAAAACACTCCCTGAGGAACTGAATATATTTTTCAGTCTTCTAGTAATTTCCAGCAGGTGACATATCTGAAATCACAGAGCCTCCCCTTGGTTACTAAGTGAGAGCAAATTAGCATCATTTTGAACTGGGGAAGCTGCACCACAGCAGCCTCCGAGGAGCAAGTTCTATTTATTGCAAACAAATCTGATTTGCTCAGTTTTGCCTCCCCACAAATATTACACTGCACCATATACAGAGGAAGGTGTTTTACAGGGCAAGCCACCATCATCACTGGAAACAGGCATGGTTTTTATCTCCCCGGGAGAGGAAAAATAAACATGACAGTTTGCAGCTACCACAGGTAGCAGCTGCAAGGTAAACACTCTCACCCCAAAGAAGTTCCCCCTAAGGCTCCCTGAAATATTCCAAAACTAGCTACATCCAAATGCATCTCCCAAAGGATCAAAGCACAATTTTCTTTCACTTGATAGAAGGCTCTGAGTGGTTGCTAACAGGTTGCAGTTATAGTCCTTTAGCTTCCACTGCTTGCAGAAGAAAATACTCTTTGAGGTTTTTCCTGATGCAGTGATTGTCTGTGCCACCAGAGCTTTCTTTGTTTTGGCCAGAGATTTCCATACTTGGAAAAATAAAGTACCTCTGACACATTTTAAAATTAAAGGAATTAAAGGACTGGCACAGCTACATCTGCCTGGGTCTTCTCCTGCATGCAGACACAGCCCCTGCACACTAAATTCTTCTAAATGAGAAATTAGACCAAAGCCCTTCACGGATATTGGTGGAAGACTGTGTCCTCTGGAGTGTGCAGAAGAAGCACTTGCTCCTTACAAATAACACAGGGTAAATCTGAAAGCCTTGCATGGTTTTCAGCACTTGCTAAAGAAATATTCCTAATTAAGGACTGAATAATGGTATGGAGCTAGGATTTCCTACAATGATGTTCTCACCAATCCATCAGGCTAACTGGCCATGATATGCTGTCTGGATAATAAATGTCACTTAGCGCTCATTAACATGTCCTTTATTAAAACCTAGGTAGAGAGGGCAGAAATAAAAATTATGCAAAACAGTGCATAAGGCTGACACCACCCAGGTCTCCATGGTGCAGGCAGGAGACGTGTTAGCTCCATGGGAGTTTGCCCTTGCTTTCCAGTGGACACAGGGATTTCCACTTTAAACAGCAAGTCATGTGCAAGATCCCATTTACAGCTTGTTAAGTTGTGACCAGCTGGAGAACACTGTGGTTTTAGTATTCTTGTTGACCTACTATAGACAGATATGCACACACTATACCTCTAATTTTTCAATACTAAACTCCCATTAATCCCCATGGAAATTATTCCAAATTATGAATTCTTTATTGGCAAAGCTCTTGCCCTCCCTCTGATCGTAGGAACTAATCCCTACTCCTCCCTATTGGCTGTGAATTCATGGATTAAGGAGGTCATTAAAAAATGCAGACTGGAGAAAAAAAAAAGCAAGGGCTGATTACATTGTTTACATGGCATTTCTTCACCTTAGGCAGGGTGAGAATTTGTCTTCCTCTTGTATGCACAGCAAGGAGCAGATGCTTCTTTTGAAAGGGACTGCCTCCCTGCCACCATGAGCAAAACCTGAATCCAAGTTTGTTTTTGTTTCCATCTTTATAATGAAAAATTTCCTCATTAAGGGCTGGATAAGGAGATGGGGCCAGGATGTCCTCTTTGCAACATGATGGTCAGCCTTTCAGAAGCCTCACAAACACAGAACCACTTTGGCTGAGGAGAAAGACAAACTTCAGGTGGAACTGTGGGGAACAACAGAAAAATTTTCTAAATGGCTTTGCCACTGGAGAGACCCTAACGCAAAACCTGGACCTTAGGTACCTGGACACCTCAGAAGATGTAAGTTTATAGTGTCTCTGTCTCTCAATTTCACTCTTTTTCCTGTACTGCAAAAGGCCTTTGCCTCCCAAAGCCACAATGACAGGGCTTCATTAACTGAGGTCTGTTGAAGGGCTTTAATGAAGACAAATGTGTTAAGTTGGCAATTATTATACTTACAAGCACGTTAAGCTATTAACAACAAAGACAGAAGCTAGGAAGACCTGACATGAGCATGTTGAACTTATCATGCTTTCCAGACCACGGGGGAGTCAACACACTCAACAAGGCATGTCTCCATAGCAGCAAGAATAGGCTTGCATTAAATGTCATATTTATCTAGATTTTACCATGAACTTAATCATAGTAAGGGAGAAACAGGCCCACTAGAAAACGTCAAAGGCTTGAACAATTACAATATATAAGACTCCTTAACAATATTGAAACCTCTGATGCTAAAGTTTTTCTATGTTTTATTTAATTCCCTTTAACCTCCTGGGAATCTGAGATCAGGAAAACAAAAGGATGAAACATCTGCCTTCTGCAGCCTTCTGCAGTGTGCACATGAATACAAGGACAAATATTGTCAAATGCACTTGACAGCTGTAAAAGAAACAGATTCTTTCCAGTCAAGTCCTAGATAAGGAAAAGAAAACAGCTGCCCCTGGGTCATGGGCAAGGAAGAAGTGATGCTCTCAGAAAGTCCCCTAGGCTAAATTTCAGTAAATATCTCCATGTGTGAGGTGAGTTTTTCCCTTTTCCAACAGAAATTGAGAGCAAAGCAAATGGATAGGACCTCTTAAAACAAAATGTGTGGGCACAGTCATTAGCATCCTGCTTTTGAAACTGGGCAGTTGAAGAAGAGGGCTGGATGAGGTCTGGGCCTGGGTTTTGCAGAAATAAGGTGAGTGTTTGGAGTCTGTCAAAGGTATGTATCATGGTCTCAGGGGGTTAGGAGGGAGTAAAGAGTGGTAAAGTTTGCATATTTTGGTTCAAAACACTCCAGAGTGCTCATCTGAGGCCCTGCATAATCTGAGACCATCCATTTCCTGGAGACAGGTCATATATAGCTACATTAAAAAATGACATAGCACACCAAGTACCTGAGAACTTCCTTTTCAACATATACATAACAGTCATCTCTCTGCTAAAATCCTTATACTGACCTATCCTGGCCCTTGCACATGCATTTTATGAAACGCCTGTCACTTGCTTTAGATCACAGCATTTTTTAAATTTCTTACCACAATTCCTCCATGCTGACATGTCATTACCAGCAATAAAGACTTTGCAAAGATGAACAAGGTGAAAGCTCTCCTGATTGCACACAGAGATAAAGAATTTGTAATATATTTAATAATTGTTTTAAAAAGCAAAAAAATACATTACAGTATTTTAGTGCAGTATCTTAGTGCATGTGCCTAAAGCAAAGTGCATTCAAGGAAAAACTGTTGAATAAGAAAATTATGCTTTTCAAATTTTTTTCTAACTTAATTAAGACTTACATTTTTCTTTCAGTTTTCACAAGAAGAATATATTTTTAATTACTGTATATGACCTTTTTATATTTTAGCCTGAGTATGAAAGAGCCTGAGCATGAAATATCTGGATCAGTGGAAAGCAATTTAAAGCAACCTGAATAAATTCATGCTCATCTGAAGGAGAAAGAACATGAAATTTGCAATCAAACTTCAGCAGTTCTTGAAACTACCATCTCACGTGGATGGTCCACAGCACTCAGGAGGCCTGAGGAGAGGGACCTGCACTTGCCTGAAGAACAGAACTCTGCCCTCTAATTGGCAGCATGGAGGGCCACAAACGTACATTTTCCTGAAGGTTTTTTCCTGTTCTTTTGTACCCCTTCCCATAAATTAAGTTGGAGTTTTTCGTGGTTCTGGGGAGCCAAAGCCAAAGCATGTAGAAATTCAAAGATTTGTGCACCACAAAACCTTCTCTACTACAGGAATTTCCACCAGCTTTTCCCCTGAGTTTTCCTTCTCCCTGACTAATCTGTACTCACTGAAAAATAAATAAATAAATAAATAAATAAATAAATAAATAAATAAATAAATAAATAAGCAAACAAGCAAGACTATTCAGCCACTTAGTAAGGTTTGGTCTGCCTTCTGAGAGAAGCTGCTGAGATAAGGTTGCAATTAACAAAAGCAAGAGAACAAAAAATTGAAAATCTCCAAGTATCTTGGTTAGACCAAATACACAAATGCCCAGTAGGTTATCAAGAGTGTCCCTCATCATCCAGTCACAGCACACCCTTTCTCCTCCTTTCATTCTGCACTGAAGGCTGCAGTGACTGCCTGGACAGAATTACTGGACTTCAGGCACTGAAAGTTTAAAATAAAAGTCAAAAGCATCTCTTAGATGACTTGTGAAAATATATTCTTCTACTGAAGAACAGCACATTTTAATTATAAATAATATTAAAACAGAGCTAAGTGAACATTACCCATCATGAGCAGAAAATACAAAACTGCTGAATGACAACAGAATAAACTAAATGTATAAGGATCCAGGGTAAACTGCAGTCAAAAAATCTTATGCTTTAAAGAATTAGTCCTTAAAAAAATCATTTAACATCTGTAACAAGAATAATGCAGTTTTCATGACATGATGGGGCAGAGTGTGCAGAAGTACATGACCACATCGCACCAGGCAATCTTCATTTTTTAGGTGTTGCAGAATTTCTCAGAATTTACTCCTTAGACAGATTAACTCTTTGTAATCAATGTTGCACTGTGAATTTATACCTTTTTTGCATATTTAAAATTTAGTTAGAATTTCATTTGAGAAAAGAGTGCTTCTACCATGTTAGTCAACTTGTTAGTCTTATCCAGGTCTTTAATTGTAAGTTTGTAATTTATAAATGATAAAGGCTAAATAATGTAATCCATATGGAAGCAAAAATGTTACTAGAAACACAAAAGAAAAACACAAAACAAAAAAGAAAAAATCTATTGCCCAGATCTTGCTAGAGAAATCTCATTAAGTAGAAGTTAAAAGTACATAATCCTAGATCAGAAACTATTTAATTAGAGACAAACATGTCTACAGTTGGACTGTGAAGTATTGCTGAAGACACACAGCTCCTTTAAGTGGCATCTGTATATACACACACATACATACACACTCACATACATGTTTCTATCAGGCAGTATTAATGAATCCTTTAATGAGTATTTAAATTAAAGAATGCTGATCCATGCTAGCTTACACAGCAGAAGTGCCACAGAGGCCTCTCAGGGTTCACTGCCTGCCCATGACTGATGCCACCCAAGGTATCCAGCGCCTGCATCACTTGAATATTGAAACAAAATGAGAGGTAACTGCTCTAGTGTGTGTCCACAAAGTGACAGAATGGGGAATCTTCAACCATCCTTATGAGTGTGGAAATCCCTTCCCCTATCTCCCTCTCCCACTTCCTCCTGGCCCTCGCTCTCCTGTGACTCAGTGTTGCTTGCCCAGCTGATTTTATGAGGCCATGTGCCAATGCAACACACATCATCATCACTGTGCTGGATTAACTGCAGAGCACAATTAAATTGATTTTAGCCTTAGTAATCCCAAGGTGGCCCTGGCTGGCACCCACACAAAGGTGTGGAGAAAGATACTTAACACAATACTCCCATTAAGATCAATGCTTGTAAAACAATGCTGTTACACACACAAGAATGGGCCTTCAAAGTCTGTAGTAACCCACAGCTACACATAGATGAGAGCAAATTTTGTAGCAAGGCAAATAGACATGTGAGGCCTCAGTGCTCCTTGATAACTTTTCAACATACTTAATTTAAAAAGTCAAAAATGAAATCCCTAGGATGCGATCAGAAATTGTCAAACCACTCACAGTACACAAACACCTTGATTATCTATAACAAGATCTGCTGGGCTGCCATGGGTTTAACATTGAAACTCACCAGAAAAACTGAACCCCATGCTCCCTAAAATGACTTTAAGCTTCAAATAACCTACTTGTGGGGAAAGGCTTTTACTGCATTCTGAACCAAGGACAGAAAGGATCATGACTCTGACTCTGAATAATCTTCTTCTTAACTCTGAAGAAAAGGTCCATGTCTGGTAATATGATACACATCTTCTCCTTGCCATGCCTACAAACAAGCTGCAATTCCTCTGAATTAAAAGGTTTTTGACAATTAACACATGGTCCATACATGCAGAAATGTGGTAATTGAGGTGTACTGGCAGAGGGAGGTATAAATAGAGTGGAATGTTTGGAATATGTCAACATTCCCAATTAGACTGAATCTGAAAATCCAATGTGATGGGTTTAGAGAAGCTGAGATTTTTTTTTTTTAATTTTTAGTCAATAAATCTTGTTATTGGGATTCAGGTGATTGATCCTAATCCTAGCTCTAACACTGCTTCAAAATGGGAGTTCGGGCAAGTCACTTAACTAATTTTATTTTGCATCAGAAATGACAAGTACTTCTCCTTTCAGCAGAACACTTAATGATGTCCCCAAGGAAATACACCAATGTTTTCACTTGATTTAATTCTGTGATGTGGACTGTGATACAATGGAAGACCAAAGGGATTTGCCAAAGTTGCCTTTATGGATCAGAGGTAGCTCTGTGGGAAGAGGACAAGCAATTTCAGAAAAGGTCTGCTCTAGGTGGCCTCACAAGGGTATTAGTCACACTGATGACTCAGAAAAGGTAACTCTGATTAAAGCTATTGGCAGCCAAACAAAATATGAGTGAGGCCAGTTTCTGAGCACTTTACCACATAGCATTGCTAATGGCTTCTATTTTATATTAAAAGTTGCTACTCAGCGGGAAGTGATACACTGGAGGCCATGTCAGAAAGTTTTTTAGTGGCTGTTGGCAACCCAACAGCAATGTTATGTTACATACAAATAATTTGATGTAGTTTTAACCATCTTTTCTAATGGCTGAGATAGCTCTCCAGATATCAAGCTAATAAAAATGACATGGTGTAATTTGACAAGCCTGAGCAATTGACAGGCTTGCAGAATACAACTGTTGATGAGACAGTTTTAATTCAAGGTAATCCAGTTGCTGTCTCAGCCAGTTCAGTCTCAATCTCTGCACAAAATCATGAAACTTGTAACCATTATGCTCCAGATGGCCCTATCTAAATCCAAATACCTCCTCCACCCTCCATTCTCCTCCCTGTTACCCATGCACCAGATCTTTGATCTTCCTGGCAATCATCAAAATAAACAAACTGAACAAATAAACAATTAATCATAAAGAGCAGCACATAGATGGATCTCATTAATGCTCCTTCCATGAGTGACAGGTTTATCTGCTTAACTGAATAAAGTTTATCAGGTGCCTTTCAAATAGACATTTCAATCTCTTGGCCAGATCTTCCTCATCTCTGCCCTGCCCCCTTTGAAGAAGGAGTGGGAGAAGGATGAGGAGAGAGGGCTGTCGGGAGTAACAAGAAGAAAAGGGCAAGACAGTACTAGCACATGAATTTTCCAGGATTTCCTTTAATCCTTGGCATTAGGTTGCAGGCTCTGTGCTTGTGTAGGAATAAGATCATGTCAGTTTGATGATGTACTGGCAATGGACAGTAATAACAGGTCCCCACTTAAATCCTTCATATTTGTCAGAAACTCCAAATATCATTTAACTGGGAGGCTCTGCTGACATCTGGGAGCTGCAGGAGCTGGGAGAAGTAGCACCAAAGTGACTCATCAACTGCCCAGGGAGATCTGCATTGTACAGTAGCAGCAAGGAGTGCCAAGCACAGTGTGTGCTCCACACTGTGAGGCAAGCACGGAGCAGTTACTGATGAAAGCTGGTCAGACAGAGGTGAAAACCACTGACTGCCAAAATCAGCTTACCTCATTTAAAAGAGATGTGAGTAAATCCTTTTAGTGCCTTGTTTGTATAAGCTGCAAAGTGTGGACATCAGCGGACTGGGCAGATCTGACCAGTGCAGGAAAGAAGGAATGATAGGTTTATGATGCTCCCAACACCATTACCAAGATAATAAAAATGATGCTTCAACACAAAATTACAAATATATTGAATTATTGTGAAGAGAGCAATGTGTTGGTACTCATCAGTGAACTCCAGCTCTAATGGTATATTGGACCCATGTCCAGGATATTATAGTGCACTCCAGACAGGCTGGACCACTAAAAATGCCAAGGCACATTGGAGGATTATCCCTAAAAGGTGGTAACACCAGTCCAAAGACAGCAAGTACAGTGCTCTTAACTATCAGCTGAGTCCCTGTGGACTCAGCAAAGGTGGAACAAACTTGGCTGAAATGTGTGCTGTAACCTCAAGACATAGCCAAAGAGACACAAGTGTCAGGTACAGGTAGTTGTAAGAAAAACAAGTTACTGGACATTATTTGAAGTCATGTCTCATGGGAGAGAAGCAATACATTTTATCCTGTAGCACTGACCAGGTGCAAGAAATATAAGGTACAGGGAGAAGTCAAGGCCTCCAGTATTTTTCAAGTGCTTTTAGTAATGAAGTGATTGTGTCTAGACAGATCCCTGCAACACCTGCCTTCTGCACTGTGTCATCCCCAGGGGTCACGTTGAAGTCCAGAAGTCTCCCAGATGAGGTGTGAGACAACTGTGTGCCCAGGTGTGGGGCCTTGGTCCACACAAAGGCATCAGTTGGAGTGGGGAAAGTGCAAAATGCTGCCCTTAGGTGGGAGAACGTGGGAGGGACTGGCTGGGAGGGCAGCAATGCACAAAGGGATGGGCAAACAGGAGAAAGAGACCTCGGGCACAGCTCGGACATGGGATGGGGTTCTGCAGTGGCTGTGTTAGTGGGATATGAGAAGTGTTCCATCTCCTCCCTGCAGCACTGCCCCAGGCTTGATGTCCTCCCCAGAGAAACAGCTGGGTCCACTTTCATTCCTGAATGTGCCAAAACAAGGGAATTGAAAGGTGATGGGGTGAACAGTCTAGAAACAGTGACCTGTGAGAAGAAAGAGGAGAATGGAAGTTGTTTCACATAGGGAACAGAGGACCTAGGAAGGACATGATAATGCTTTTCTAAAGGCTGCTGCTAAGAACCAGCAAATAAATGTTTTTCATCTCTCTGGAGGGTGGGATAAGAAATAATAAGCTTAGGCTGCCAAAAGAGCAACTTAGTTTAGACATTAGGAAACCTTTCTGGTGATAGGATAGTTAAGCACTAGGACAGGTGCAGGGCTGCAATCTCTTTGTCCCTGAAGAAAATTTAAGTCTAGCTTGACAAACAATGGCACAGAAATCCTATCTCGGAAAGGGGGATAAGCCAAATGATATTAACAGGCCCTTTCCAGACCTACTTTTCCCTGATTCTCTTTCCTAAACACAGAATCCAGCTGTGACTCTCTCAAGCAGCCTAAGTACAGCATGGTTTAGATATTTCCTGAATTAGTTTTCTGAAACAAAAACAACTGCAACACTGTAAATATCCTAATGCTGCATGCTCTTATGGCTTTGTCCTCAGTTTTACTGTACTTGACCCATTTCTTAAAACTCCAGCTCCTGGAATCAAGCAGATTCATGAAAGCTGAGTTTAAATGAGCAAAAAGCTGTCTAAATTAATGTTGCAGGAAAAAAAAAAAAAAAAGCATGACACAGAAGTACTTCCAGCAGCTATAAATTCACAAGAGAAGTGAAATACATAATTTAACTTAAAAATCAAAAATCAGTTGATTAAAAAAATCTTATGATTGGGATTGACTCCATCATTAGTGCTCATTAATACTTCATGTTTTTCATGACCATTCTCTAAGTCAAGTCTAGGCATGAAGTCAGCACAAAAGGAAATTCTGTTGCATTAGGAAAGATTCAGAAACCAAATGGCCCTCCCAGAGAGTGACATAGACTTAGGGATATGGAAACCCCCTTTTCAGTCCAAAGCTGGGAAGTACTCAAAGAAACCTGCTGGTGACCAAAAAAAACAAAAAAACAAAAAAACAAACAAACAAAAAAAAAACAAACCACAAAAAAACCCAAAAAAAAAAACAACAGAAAAAAAGAGAAAACACAACCAATGAACCAAAAATACTCCAACAACAACAAAGATACAAACAAAAAATAAAAAAAAAATAAAAATGCCAAAAATATTTTGTTGTCACAAAAAATGCAACTAAGAACGTGGAACATCTTGCCACAGGATACTGTGTGTTCTTCATGTGAGTGTGTGTGTGGTAATGCTGTGAGCATGCCTACACATGTGAGACTTCAGCACTAAAAATCTCTGAGCCACAAATTCTTGGTGACTGTGAAAACTTTTACCCTGCATTTCCCTTTCTTTCGTGGTACCCCAGGACTTATGGGTCACTGTAGAAGACAAGATACGAGGTAATAATTTTAATCTGACCACAGAAAGATGGTCTTGTGTTCTTTTACTTTTTTGTTGTGGTCCTCATGAGCTGCAGCACACAGGTAGAGCTGCATGAGGAAATTTTATATCTGTTCTCTGAATAGCACACTGCCTTTTCCAAGGCTGTCAATCACACCCTGGCAATAAATTCTCAAAATAAAAACTTTTAATAAAAATGAAATGCACAAATAAAACTGATAGTGGAGCATTAGTTGAGTGCAGGAATGTAATGATACTTACCATAAAAATTGGTGCAGTGTGAGTTTTCATCTGACCTGTCATCACTCTGCAATCTTTTTCATTATCATAAATCAAAAAGCATTGTTTGGTTTAAATCACTTGCTGCTTAAAGATGAATCACCTTCGATTTCCTGAGCTTTGCTTACGGCAAAAAGGGAAAAAAAAGCTTTCAAAACTGCACAACAGTAAAAATTTCTGGTCTCACTTTGCATACAAAAAAACAACCTGAAAGAGCTCTAAAACTTAATCTAGCAAGCAACATAAAATGAAACAGAACTGCGATTTAGGGAAAAAATATTTCTCCATCTGCAGAGCTATTAATCTACAGTTTGGTCCAGAGAGTTCAAATACAGCAGTCTGTGAAGAGGGACCCCAGGCTCTAATGGCTTGAAGAAGATAGGCCCTCAAACATTTAATCTAGCCACAGGTGCATATCTAAGCTTCTCTGTAACATCTGTCCCTGTGGATAAGAAACTACTGAGCATCCTACACTGGGTTGTGCAGACACCAGCTCTGTGGCTTAAAGTGTATCCTGTGTACTGATGACTGGCTCACCCAAGCCACCTCAGTGGGTTTGGCCAGTGACCTTTTCTTCTTCTGAGAAGCAGAGTCCTCCTCTTCCTTCTTTCCACCACCTTGGCATTACATCCCATGCCCAGAAGTGCAATTAGATTCCTGCCACTTTTTCCAAAGTCAGGAAGAATAGGGTCATTTAAAAAGTCAGTTGACTAAACTGATGAGCCCAATGGGCTGGAACAGCAAAACTGATCTCAGCTTGGTGTAAGTCATGCCCAGGGGGACAACACAGAAGAAATCTGCTGCACACAGTCATATCTATGTTTGTTCTGTGAAGAAAACCCTCATAAGAAAAGAAACAAGCAAAAATAAAACAGGCTTCATTTTTTATGTCTCCCATTAGCTAGAACCCTCATGGCAATTCCCATCAATTTTGGATGTCTGGATACTAGCCAGGGAGCACTCAGCTTCCATATGCTTGGCAAAAAGAGCAACAGCAACAATGCAATGCTGTTGTCAAGCAAGGCAGGTAAATCACTGCATAATTCTTCACAGAACCAATTTTCTGAAAATTTCACCCTACTTTAGGAAACTGAAATTGGCCAAGTTTGGTAATAAGCCCCGTAAGTCCCGCAAGAAATTTTAAACCTCAAAACCTGCCTGATGGAGCTGGCTGCGTTTGTCCACTCAGCCATAATTGTTGACTGTTCTTTATGTCCATGAAGTGTGTGGTTTCCTGCACAGAGAATAGTTATTTGCTGTCCTTGGGAGGCAGTATAAGCTGAAAAGGCAGTAGGATACAGGCAGAGGAAGAAGGGTGGGGGCTGGACTAAGATGCATCTCTGTTTGAACCTCAGTTTTTTTGCTATCTGTCTTTTGGGGAAGTCAGTCCACCTCAGCCTCACGTTCCTCTCTCTGTGTAAAACACAGACCCTATACACAATTGTGGGGAAAGTGTGCACTTTGTTAAACACATAAAGTAGTAAAAGAGCAATTCATCTTGCTAATTTTATCTGTCTGTAAGTTACTATCTGGTCTAACTAGGTTCCTTCCACAGCTCAGGGACAGAGAGAGCCTGGATAAATCACCTCCATTTTCTCCACTGATGGTGGAAGGAGGCCAAACACCTGGCCCCATTTAGGCAAAATTAATCCCATTTTCATATCCAGAATTATAGTTAAGGCCAAAAAACTTCTGTTGCTGGCACATCCCTGCCTCTGCTATTAGAAAGCTGAAGGATGTGTTCACACTGAGCAGGCTTCTGGATTTTTCTTTCCAGAAACTAAGTTCACAATTTCAGAAGTCCGCTTTTTCTTTTCTTAGCACTTGATAATTTATTTGAGAAATTAGGATAACATCACTCACTGGCTTTGATTTATCATTGCTACTAGGTTGCCATCTTGCTCCTTTCTGGCAGCACATCAACCCCTCTGTAATACACAGGTAGGAGTTTTGATACGTGAGCATCCATTGCCTCAAATTCAAATAAGATTATTGTGGTAACATGCCCACATGTTCTAGTGCATATTCCTGACACTGAATAGACAACCAGCACGGACTTCACCTTTCACAATCTTTAACCAAAAGTTAGGTGTGTCTTTTGGAAAAGGAATGAAGGGAGAGAGTACAACAGGCTGGACAAGCCCAGAGTCTCTCCTTGAGGTAACAGACTTCTAAAATTCTTTTCATCTGCAGAAATATTGCAGAACATCCTCAAATTTAATATAAGCTGAACAGACATCAAAGAAGAATGGCTTGTGGTCATTACCACCTGACATTGAATTCACATGTGAGTCACAAGGAACTTATACTGAGTTTTGAAGTCTGACCCATGCAGTCACAGGATTGTATTCTTTGCTTTACTCTTGGGTGATATTTTTTTCTCAAAGCTGAAAGTTTTCTTCATCATACACCATGATAGCTGGTACTTGAAAAACCAGCTCCTGGCGAATCTGTAGAGCCCTTTGCCCTCAAAGTCCCTTGACTTTGCTAAAATTTTCTAATGTATTATATTGCTTCCATTAACAGTAAGAAACAAGAATTTCCATAATCAAACTTTCCCACTCCTCTGGAACTACCAGCGGACTTTGCAGGGAGGAAACCAAGGCAAAAGAATTACGCAAAATCCTCAAAATCACAAAGTGCGTCAGACTCCAAGGCAAAAAAAAAAAAAAAAAAAAAAAAAAAAAAAAAAAAAGCAGTGGGGAGGAAGGAGGGGAAAACAAACCTTTTTGTTCTCCTATCTGTGCTTCTGCCTCAAGGCAATCCCTGTCTTTCACAGCTAGGAACCAATTCAGATACCATTTACACACAGATAATTCCACTGACACTTTCAGAGTTAGCCTTGATTTACGGCACCATCTGTGAGATCAGCATGCGGCACAAGACACTCTTATGACTGGAAAATACTTTCCTGACAAAGAGAAAATATATATATGTGTTCCTCCCTGCTCTCTGTTGCTAATCTTTGATGACTACCTTTCTTTGAATGCTTTCAGTCAAACTTTGACTGAACCAGGATTTTTTTCACATTTAAATAGCCTTGTTAATTGGGTTAGGTGGGATACATCTTCCTGGTCATGCAGCTCCTTTGGCATGCACTATGACCTTGTCGAGACTTCTCCTAGTGATTTTCTTTTCCATTTGATTGTTTTCTGCTTCTTGGTAATATAGCCATCATTTAGATTTTGTCATTTGCATTATATAATCCCAGCTTCTCAGGAATAATAACAACCTGACTGTGGAAAACAAACAAACAAAATGCAACTGAAAACACAACCCTCTATCCTCTACCTACTCGTTTGATTACAGGAGAGTCAACAATTATACCTGGAGAATTTTAACAAAGCACTGACGTCTAGCCAAATCATCAAGCACTATTCCTCTCTGGAAGATGTGTATGATTCCATCACTGCCTGGAATCTGTGTCCATGCAGATATAATGCATCAAGAGAGAAATAAATTGTTTATGAACATACAAATAAAAAGAAATATGTAGACTATTTTAAGCACTTCTCTGCCTCTACGCTGCCTTTCTTCTTATGGTATACTTGCAAAGTCACTGAAAGAAAGACTAACTTATTAACAAGTGTGAAATGAAACATTAAAGCACTGCAGTGACCCTGTGAAAGATTTGGTTACACAGGGCAGCCTACTCACTAAGTCACGGTTTAAATGAATTCCCTGTGTTGCCAGTTGCTAAAACATCGGAGCTATTGCCACTTCCCCCCCACCTTGGCACAGGTGCCTGACTGGGATGACCTCCTCTCTGTCCATTCCTATCTTGCACGTTCCAGTGTGACTAGAGAAAAAAACCCACTTTGCTTTGTTCTAAGCAACAACAAACTATGTCTTTCTTCCCTCTGCTCTTCAGAGAGCAAAGGAAGTAAAATATTAACAGCTTCACTCATGCTTTCCCCTCAGCTTCTGAGGTAACTTTGCAATGAAGATAAACTTCTGCATCATGCTCAGGCTGCTACCCAGGGCTCTGCCACAAGAGGACCAGGCTTGTTTGCTCCTCTGAGGACTGTGCAGCCACAGCAGTTGTGTTGGGGCCGCTTGTGCTGCCAAGAGTGTCAGCACAGGTGTTGTCACAGCGACCAAAACATCTGGGTCTGAGACCCAAAGCATCTGTGTTGTCTCTCTGGTTACTGACATCAGTATCTGAGTTAAATTAAAAATACATGGCCGTGGGTATTTGTAGGTACAACACGTGTAATTTGTCCTCATGAGCATGTAGCATATGAAGCATTTGAAAAATACTAATTCTCATTTCAGATCTTACAAGGAAAGGACAGTGCTCAAAAATAATTAATTTGAATATAATTTTAGGGCAGTTGCTTAAATTTCTGTGCTGTTGAATTGGTAGAGAAAACTGTGGTCTTCTAAAAAGCACAAGACATTATACTATACTAAGGTAGCCATCTTTAGAAGAATATTCTGTTGCATTTTACATTGCACCTCCTCCTTGAACTAGGCTTCTGTGGATTGGAAAATAAAATTTTTCTCCCTGTCTGTTCAGGCAATTTATTAGTTCTTGGTAGTACCTGAAATTTTTACTAACTATGGAATTATCGTCAGTGATATAGCTGGTGTATGAGAAAAGATTAAATGCACAGGACTCCTTAGCTTGAAAAAGGAGATCTGTGATTGAGGAAAATCATGCAGAATGTCAAGAATGATTATCAGAAGTGCTTCTAAAAACTCAGCAGGGAATACTACTCACTAATCTTTGCAATGCAAAAGGTGGGAATTGTCACAGAAATCATCAGGCTGCAAGATAAAAAGGAGCAAATGAAGTACATTTTCACAAGTTAAACTGTGGAATTCATTGCCAATGGATAGTGCCACGACCAAAAGTACAAGAGATTCGGGTGCTAATTTTAAAAATTCATAGGAAAGAGACAGAAATTGAGGCTAAACACAAAGATGTGGACCTAACCTGAAGCTCAGGAAATTCATAGGCTTATCCAGGGATAAGCTTATGAAGAAAGGACAGATACAGCCACTGAGCAGGCATCCACCTACATCTGCCACCAATGTATGCGTCCTTCTCACAGGACACAGATGGTGTGAACTAAGTGAGGTCAGAGAAAGACAGCAAAAGAAAAACAGGGCCCTGGCTGGGTGTATTAATGCTTTTTCAGGTAAGGAACTGGTAATCTGAGCAAATGAGTAATTGGCATAAACACCCAAATCTAAAGCTAAATTCTGCTTTAGCTATCCTAGCTAATCTCCCTGCCAGGAAAACAGGGACTATAAAAACTTTCAGACCACACCAAGACCCTGAAGTGTTTCTAATTCTAGCAGCTCATATCAGCAAGTCACTTAACATGTCTGTGCCACATAGTGACTTCATAGGTGCCACTCTTGGCCATGAGCCCAAAACACTTCCTCTTTATCAGCTCACAGATATAAGAGGTGGCAATTTCCATCAGTGATGTTCCATTTATCTATGAACGGAGAAAGCCAAATTTTGTCATGGAATTGGAGCACAGATGGAGGTGGGGCACGCAGGGCAGAAAGGCAAAAAAGAAAACACAAAGAAAAATTCAACAAATTCTCACCACACACATGACAGGCTGCTGTAGGTAAGAAAATAGATAAGCTCCCCAGGGTTAATTATAAAGGAAATAGGAAACTCTCAGCAAAGTATTATCTCCAATTACTGCCATTAGTTGAATCAAGCTGTGTCTTCATGGGGGAGAATACAAGAAAGTCACAGTGCTCCTCTTCCACTTCTGTCTCCTCTCTGTGCTGCCCACCACCCTGCTGTGGCCACACACACTGCAGAAAGCAGCTGAAATCATCTGCCAGCACTCACAGCTCCGACAACTCTCCTGCATCACAGTCTGTGGGCATACTAGCTCTGGAAAAATATACATTTGCCCACATATCCCTCTGAACACACATAGTCCTTAGGCTGGTGTCAGAGCTGCTTGAGAAGCCTGCAGCAGACCTCCCTGCCCCTGCTTAGGAAGGACCCAGGAGCAGAAGGGCAGGGCCATTTTTCTAAGGAGCACTAACCCCAGTGTGCCCTTATGCCCCAGACGTGGTGTGAGGATGATCTACCTGCCAGTGGATCACAGGATGGGAAAACACCTCCAGCCTCCCCCCACCCCATCCCATTCAATTAGATAAGTTACTCAGCACCTGCAAACACCCAACACCTGCTGCCCACCCAGCGTGGCAAGCCCTGCTCTGGGGGAAGAAAGGGAAAGCCAAAGAGAGTCAAAATCTCTTGTGACTCTTGAGCTGGGGTGTCCCACTGCCTCCATCCACTACCAGTGCAATGGTGGCACATCTTTTCCATTGCTGTTTAGCTGCTGTTTTGGTTTTTGAGATTATACTCATTATTACTAGTGGCCTACATACAATGCAATGTAGGACCTGAGTATTGGTCCTGAAGGTTCCTCCATAGGAGAGCAGTGGCTGCAAAACCAGGTCTTTTATTTTTTGCTTAATTCCACCAAACACAAGATGCAGGTGTCCAAGGCCTTACAACTAGTAAAATTTACTTTTGGGAGCATTTTATGGAAAATGTCTTTTTTATGCTACAAGTTTCACAAAAGGTGGTTAATCCCTTCTAAATAAGGAGGGTCCCATCAGTTAGAACAGGATTTTTTGTGGTGTAAATTTACCCCAATTCTATCAGACTTTTTTGCACTTCAGGACAATGTAGTTTCTCCACTTCAGAATTAGTTTCTTCCTCTGTGGGCATGTGGTTAAAAGGCCAGACCAACCTTAAATAGAGTGGATAAATCAAGAAGTATGTTGTGGTGTTCTTTCTACCTGTGTCAAAATACTCTGGCATGCCACACACAAGCTAACATTTACTTTCAACTTTCAAGTGGCTGGGACTGTGTAATATTCCCAGACATTTTCTAATAGAACCAGTGCCCTGCATCCTGCCCACCTAGAGATCCGGTCTCTTTGGAAATGAGATCTGAGCACTCCCTTTTTCTCTTTCACTCAGCACAAGACAAAGGTAAAGTGCTCAGTATAGTCTCATTGTCCAAAACAATAAAGGAAGCAAGTTGCCACATACATCTCCCAACTGTATCTTCCAATCTCCATTCTTGCCCTTGTTCAGCCATCCCATTGGGTTTACAGCCAGAGCTGGTGTGAAAACCAAGCTCCCCACTGGAAAACACACTAGTGTGTTATTGTGTGTTTCAATGTCTGAAGTTGGGTGCCTTTTCCTCTCTTTAGTAAGAGGTGCAAGGGATGGAAAATCCAGCAGCAGAACATACATGCTCCTTTTAACCCAGTGATTCTCCAAGTGATATTTGCTGCCTCTCATGGACCCAGGATGGGACGGAAGAGGAAGGTAGGAAGGCAGGAATGAACGAGTGAACCTGCCTTTCCAATCCAATGGCTGCAAGTAAAGTCTTGATACTTTTAGGAGTCTCTCAAGCACATCATCCAGAGGGTTTTCAGAATCTGGGAGCTCCTGGTGAAGGTGGTTTTATATTATGTTTAGTGCCACAGCCAGCTAGGGATTGTGTTTTGGTCCTCTGAGAGCAGGGAGCTAGTTTCCATGTCTAATTGTGCTGTTCCTTGAGGCTCTCAGAGCAACTTCACTGCACAGAATCACTGAGCATTTACAAAGAGAGAAACAAGAGGACTGCTGGTGCCTAAAAATGAGTTTCCATAATCTTCTGGATGATCCATCCATGCCTTATATAAAGTCTTAAACAGCACACATCCTATCTTTTCCACGAGAAATAAAGCTATTTAATTTAAACTGTAAACTGTTGAACTGCTATTTCACAGTAAAACCCTTTTTTTTTTTTTAATAATACTGTGAAAAGAGGCATATAGCAGAAACCTGCTGTTAGCATGTCATACAGTAATGAATCAGTTAGCAAGGAGATTTAGGTGGAAGCATTGATTCATGACACGAAAGCAGGAACTGGGCTTTTTACAGCACCTCCCTGATGTAGCAGCACACCTGTCCCTTCCCAGCTCCTTTCAAAGCTGTTCCCACTCTTCCACCTCTTGCTTCTGTAGTTGGTTGAACACGGCATAATTTTGCAGAATTCGGGGGAATGGCACCATACAAGTGATACAAGTGGCTTTGGCTGCTGGAAACCCTCTGAAATTTAAGGACTTGGGCTCAGGAAGAGTTTGTTCCACATTTCTGCCTTTCCACTGAAGTTTCAATGTGCAAATCCATCACTTCTCCACTTGACTCTGCACTGCTGGAGACACACACTGTGACACAGAGGGATTTTGGCAGTAGAAAAGAAAAGCTTCAAAACCACCAAGTTCTTAAACATGCCAATATATACCAGGCACTGAGGACAGAAACCTGTCAGAGAGAGGCATTTCTCTATGAGAGGAAGGCTGATCTCCCCGAGAGGGAGAGGTGTTCCCCCCATCCTCCCTCCCACCCCTCTCAAAAAAGCATGTCATGAGCCCTCAGCAGAGCAGCAGGATCCACAGTCCCTTGTCCCTTCCACACCACCCATAGTTTTCCTGTGTGGCAGCAGAGGACCTGATCTGGGGTGGCCTGCCATGGCTCAGAGCATGCAGAGCGATGCCGGAGCTCCAGCTCTGAGCGGAGCTGAAGGACATCCAGCAGTTTGTATGGCAAAAGACAGTGGATATTTTCAGTGATAATCCACACTGGTGGCAGGTCTCCTACCACACTCCCTAATCTCTGTAGCTGGTTTTCATTATTTGTCCATGTGGTGTCCCATGTGTGTCCTCATCTATTCAGCAAGACACATCAGGAAGCACTGAAGATTTTCTCTGTATGCCTGATTTTGTCAATATGATGGTATGACAGAGCTGGCAGCAGCAAATGTTGTAAATATGCTCCAGCGAGGGTACAAAGCCACCAGGGAGGACTTCTGAGGAGGTGGCAGGCAGGACAACAGCAGCCACAGCTCCTCTGTTGAGAAGGGCAGGGGAGAAGGGAGGCCTCAGCCCAGCTTGAGGGGTTTGTGAGCAGCACCCTGATGCACAAAGTCACCTCCATTCTCCCAGCCACCCCAGAGCCTGGGGTACCACAGCACTTAAAGCAACAGTTTTACTGGCAGAACTTCCAGCGCTGCGCCTTAATCTGTGGACTCTGAGTGTAATTTACATTAAGCAGGAAAGTCTTAATGGATTAATTAAATACCAAGTGTTTAACCACGCCTGACCAGATAAGTTTTGGTATGGGTGGTGTTGTCGACACATTGGAGGGAAGGGATGCCATCCAGAGGGACCTTGGCAGGTCTGAGAGATGGGCCTGAGCAAATCTTGTAAAGTGCAGCAAGGTCCTGCACCTGGGTCAGGGCAATTCCAAGCACAAGTAGATGCTGAGCGGGGTATTGTCTAAAAGCAGCCCTGAGGAGAAGGACTTGAGGCTCTCTGTTGACAAGAAGCTGAACATGACCTGGCAGAGAGCCAGAAAAGCAAACTGTGGTCAGCAGAGCAAGGGGCAGGATACTGACCCTCTGCTGTGAGACCCCACCTGAAGTTCTGCATCTAACCTGGTACCCCCAGCACAGGAAGGATGTGACCCGCTGGAGCAAGCCCAGGGGGACATGAAGGTGATCAAAGGGCTGGAGCTCCTGTCCTATGAAGACAGGCTGAGCAAGCTGGGATTGTTCAGCCTGGAGAAGAGAAGGCTCCTAGGTGACCTTACAGCAGCCTTCCAGTACTTAAGGAGAGGCTACAAGAGAGCTGGAGAGTGACTTTTTACAAGGATGTGTAGGACCCTTGTAAAGGACAAGGTGGAATGGCTTTAAACTAAAAAAGGGTTGAGTTAGATTAGATATCAGGAAGAAATTCTTCACTGTGAGGGTGGTGGGACACTGGAAGAACTTGCCCATAGCTGTGGTTGCTCCATCCCTGGAAATGTTCAACACCAGTTTGGATGGGGCTTTGAGCAACCTGGTCTAGTGGAAGGTGTCCCTGTGCATGGCACAGGGCCTGGAACTAGATGATTTTTAAGATCCCTTTTGACCCAAACTGTTCTGTGATTTTATGATTCTCTGAGTGTATAGTTCTATGGCTGTTTGATATGGACTTACTGTATAACTGTTAAACATGATATTTAGCAGATTACTTCCTTATTAGAAAGATTAAATATCTACTTGAGAGACTTCATTTTTTAAATGCCACCTTTCAGTTTACTAGGTTTCTTGCTGTGCCTAACACAAACAGTGGGTATTTAGAGTAATAACAGATAAGGTGCCAGCTGGGAGCATTCAGTGGCAGGCAGGACCTGCCCCAGGACAGCTTTTGCCAGCACTGCCAGGAGGGGCCAGTCCAGGGATGGGCCACAGGCCCCTGTCCTGAGAACCACTGCTCCCACCTTGCTCTGAATCTGCAGGCTGATGAGGAGAAACATCAGCATCTCTTTTGAAAACCAAATTTCCCGGTTCCAGCAGGATCAGCCTAATTCTCCCCAAAAATCCCTGGCTCTGCTTTCTCACTGGCAGTGATTTGATGAGGACATGGTGAAATGAGATCCACTGACTGGTATCAATATGGGATGGATCTGGGCTTCATAGTCACCTCAGCTCTTGGGGGCCACTGGCACTGGCCTCCATGGGTTAAATACACACACAACACTCGGTGCACAAAAACAATCTCTGACTGCTCTTCAATGAGACATCTGGAAAAATTAGCTGGAGGGAGGCGGGGATTGGCATTGCCACTGCCCGATACCTGCTTTCATAATTCTGGTGTTAGCAGGTCGGGAAAAACAAAACAGCAACTTCTCCAAAGAATGGTTTGGATGGGGGAGAAAACCATGCAAATAAGTCTACCTGGAATCAGAGGAGAGGATCTCAGTGGAAGGGTGCAAGTGGATGCTCACCAGTATAGATGGTAGCTAGCACTGGCTGTGCAGCTGACCTCCCTCTAACAGAGATGGTGAAAAATGACACTTGATATGAAAGCTGGATTTGAGACACAAAGCCCTGATCCAGATTTCCTCCAGGTCTCGTCTCTGAAGCCAGCTTCTCCGGAAATTAACCTCTTCAGAGCTAGACCATACCACCTGCTGATCTGGAAGCTGATACCTACAGGAGGAGCAGCCCTGGTACCAGGGTGTTGCAACCATGCAGCCTTTTGGCGAAGCTAAGTCTCTCTCCATTGAATTTTATGTAAAAGTGCCTTTATCACGTTCAGAAACAGGAATCTCCAATTTATCCAGCCAGCCCAAAGGAGAAGCCACAGACCCTGCGCTGGCCATCACCTTGGCAAAAAGTGATTTGTGTCTTCAGCAAGAACTGGCAGTGAAGAGGTTAAGAATTTATGAGCCTAAAAGGCTGCTTTTTGAGGGGTGGGTTTGGGGCAAACCGAGTTAAGGAAGCAGCCTTAACAATATAAGAAAAGGAAGTGATGGTCGTTGGTTTGTTTGTTTATTGTTTTAGCAGTTTGTACTGTGTGTGTCTTATGTGCTATCTTCATTCCTCAGTCTCCCAGCCGGTTAATTATCCAGGGGAAGCAGCGCTTCCTGCCAGCGACCTCCTGGGTTCCCTCCCATTGTTCCCTGGGCTGACACACAGCGCTGGAGAAGCAGAAAGGGCTGCTCATGTCTCAGCCAGGGAGAAACACTCCAGAGACTGCGGTTAGTTAATAAAACAGATGGGTTTATTGGCATCGGCAAATTTCAGTGCTAGTGATGCGTTTAATAGGGTTAATCCAAAGAAAATCCCAATAAAAATAAAACAAGGAGTTTGGAGAAAAGGAGATAAATATAGGAGAGACAAGAGGATGATCTGTATCTCTGGCATCTCCATCAATTCTGGTGTATCTTCACAGCCCTCAGGACTCAGCAACAGGGTTGCTTGAAAATTCTTTCTCAGCTAGGACTTGCTAGAACAAGAAGGGATCCTTAGCTCTAAAATCCAGGCTCAGGTAGTCTAAATCTCTTCCAATCCCTGTGCCCAGTGAGTTCTTTAAGTTTGCTTACATAGGACATATAAATGCTCCTCAAAAGTTTGATGCTCTCCCTTCACTTGGTACAGGGGCTTATGGAAATGAGGATGACTCCTATCCCCTAACACCATGAAAACATTTATCCCCGAAGCCTCTGCACCCTGCATGCCCCCAAGATTTCTTTTCTGTACTTCTGCAATGATCAGATGGCAGCACCTTACAAAAGGAGTGTGTTTCTCTCAAATGCTGCATGGACACTTCAATATTTATTTTTTTTTTAAAGAACATTTTGTACAATCCCTAAGCGGGCCCTGAAGTAATGCAAACAATAACAAACAGCAGCAGGCTTGAGCTGTAGAGCAGGGATACAGATGGAATCTCAACTAGAAGAAAGTTTGAGGGTGCTTAAGCCAAGCATGGGTTCACCTCCCTGGAAAGTCTATGTTTGAGAATTCCAGTTTTTTGAAAGATGCCACCCCACTGCGATTTGCCAAGAATAAAAGGATTTTTGCTCACTGATGTCATTAAAGGTAAAGCAAGCTCCTTCAAAGGCATATACTGCCAATTTTATCATGCATATCTTAGGGAAAAATGGGCTTTGCTCTATGTCACATATGTTTGTTCATTTTCTCCATGTATTTTCACTCTAGCAAGAGCACTGTCCTGTATAATTCCAATGTCCAAACACATCTTAAAAATTGCACCACCCTGATGTCTTTGGTGGATCAAAATCCAGTTGCCTAAAGTCTTAGAGGAAAAACAAAACCCAGATCCTGGGGATTCTTTTCAGAGGGAGACGCCATTTCTATGGATGAGCTGATTTCTCCCCTTTGGGAGAGGATATGCCACAGCAGCGCTGTCATTGCTGGAAGTTTTCTTTCATGAGGAAATATTATTTGCACATGCCACATCCAAATGACAACAGCAGCAAACAGGACTGGCAATTGAGCTTTTATGCTTTAAATAGCTGCTTTTCCAATGCAGGGAGGAGCGTTTTCGTGACTATTTCCGTAACAAGATGTTCTACTCACTTCTGGCCCTGCGGCACAGCATCTTGATCTTGCTTTGCCCTGCCTTGCCTTGCCTTCCCTGCCCATCTTCTGTCAACAAACAAGCAGGAAAAGAATTTCAACATGTCAGGAATTTTAGGCTTTTCAAACAGCTCACACACTTGACCCTACCCAGATTCATGACAGAGCTGAGCTGTTGCCCAGATGTAAGGTCATTTGTGATTTTTTGAATCAAAGATTCACAGATGTTTTGAATCAAATCATGGTGCTTAAAAGGAAAAAAAAAAAAATCTCCAAACAGTTCAGAGCCATGTTAAATAATTTAGAGAGTGGTTAGACAAATCCTGTGAAAGAGCTCTAAGACTGGATCTTTTGGCACCCTGATGGGGATAGATTTAAATTAAGCAGCTAGTAAATAACAAACCAAAGACCATCATGCCACTGAATAACAAAAGCAGTTAAAGAGCTGGATTGATAAGATGAGTGAATATTGAGTGCCTGCCATCATTTCCCTCTTCAGTCTTTTGGTGATGAGAAAGAAAACTTCTTTTGAGTAAGGAATGAGCAGGGCCTGGCATTGTTCATCTCCTCTTTCCTGATAAAGGTGAAGAAACAGGAGGAAGGCAGAAATTATTCATTTCCCCCTCCCTCAGGAGAAAAGGGAAGTAAAACAGTCACAAAGACAGGATAAAAGTTTCTACCTTGGGGAATGCAAAGCTGGTCTATCAGAGTAAAACCTGCAACAGCAGAGAGACAGCAGAGGAATTCCTTCCCTCCCCAATTATTTTCCTTTGTTTCTGTTTGTTTGCGTTACTCAATATTTTAAATAATTACAAACAGCTCTGACACCAACTCTCTATTGTGGCCACAGAACAACCTAAAGAGCTGTTTCTCCTGCAAAGCTCCACAGGGGCAGAAATGAATGTAGAGCCACTTTTCAAATATTCCATAGTCCAGACTGGAGGGAGAAGCAGCTATTCATTTTCAAGACGATGAAGGAAAGAAGTGCACTAATTTATGCAGAGTGAATTAAAAGCTGAAAGCACCCTGGATTTAATGGATGGCAAAGCTAATCGACAACCACTGTGGATTCAATATTACCTAGCTTGACATAATCCCTAATATTGTTGTTTAAATTTAAGGACGGCGTATCACAACCGTCTAATGACGCACGGGCAGACAGCTGGCAGAGCAATGCACTCCCCACCCTCCTTCAGAAGACAGACCACTTCTCGAGGAACACGTTTCCACTGTGCACTGTAAAACAGTTCTCCTGCTAAAATCAGCAGGAACTGTGCATGATTAAGAGCACTGGATCAGCCTCCACATATGAGAAGTTTCCTGCTGCTGCTGCAAAGGCAAAGAGTAGGTGATGCTCAATAGCCAGGAAAAACTCTATCCTCATAACTGTATAAAAGCTACCCAACGATGGCTGAGTGCAAGGTCTCATGCTTTGGACACCAGCTGCTTCCTGGTGACTGCAGCTAATTTTGGCAGTGGGGCAGAAGCTCGGTGCTGATACAATTTGAAGCAGGATACAGATTATAAACATTGCTTCCCTGAGATCTTGCTGCGCCCTGCTCAAATTTGTTTTCAAAGGCAGCTCAAATTAACCCTCCACCTCCCCCGAGGTTAGATCCAGCAATGTTTAGGACAACAGCCTTTGGAGTAGAGACCAGTCTCCTTCTCTCCCTTCCTCCAAGACTGTTTCCTTAACAATACAACTGCCCCGGGGCTTTTCCCAAGCCCAAGTGCAATAACTACGCTTTCACAGTGCCATTGGCAGTGCACATGTGCTGCCCAGGACAGAGCCCGGATAATTAAGAAATTCTCTTGTAGCTCTTGTTGCACCAGGTAAGCAGGCAGCAAATAAAGAAAAGCGATGACCATTCCACCCCTGTCAGCTTGCAATGTCCCAGCTTTGATTGCTTGAGATTGCTTTGGGGCAAGGAAGGTAACATATCAGATGGCTGCCGATGGCAGGTCTAAGTTACTTGCAGGCAGAAAGCTGCCCTGTTTCTCCTCTAGTGACACTGCACCAGTGGAAGCAGCCACGCCTTGTCTCCCTCAGCGGTGTCCCCAGCTGAGCTCCTTTGTGGGGTCTCTAGCCAAGGGTGAACTCCCAGCCCAGCCTCCTGCACACTCGGTCGTAAGAAGCCAGGGCTGCATTCAGACAATCTTTGTGACCAGCTCAGTCTCAAGACTGGAGGATTCGAGCCACGGACCTCAGCAAGAAGCAGAGAGGTCGGAAAACCTCAGCACCATTCAGTGTTTCATTAGCAGCTGTCCTCCTGGTGGCACTTTACTTTGGAGACTTGCACTCAGATTACAGGCAGCAAAACTGAGGCATGCCTTTTAAAAAAGACTCGTCAAACATCAATCACAATCGAAAATAAAACCACTGCGAGCAGGCTGCTGCTCTGGGAGTGAGGCACAATTTACCAGCAGGGTGAAGCTCTCCCTAGCCAGCCATCAGACCGTGGAATGTGATGACGATGGCACAGGGCACTGGTGCACAGGGACAGTCTGTGGGAAGGCCTCTGCCTGCACAACCACCCTCCTCTGCCCAGATGAGCCATGTGGCCTGTGTGAGCACTGAAACAATTGTTTTTACACTGCCAGAGTTAGTTATGTCTGAAAGGCTGCCCACAAGCACGGGGAGCGGTGTCACTAGGCTGCTGGCTGGGCACTGGAAGATGGATGTGTTGTTCACTTTCGTGCAGGCAGTTAACAGCACAGCTATTTGGTTACATGAATTTACAAGCTCAGCTGTTGAATAGAGGAGACCACAGGTTAACAGCAAGGGGTGAAGGTGCTTGTAAAGGTGCAAGCTGAGCCCTGAACCAAGGTGATTACAGCTCACTGGGAGCTCTTGAGACCCATTAGTGCCAGAACAAGGAGCTGTCAAGATCCACAGATGAGAAGCCAAGTTTGCAAGCTCAGGAGTGACTGGCCACGTACAACGAAGGGAATTTGCTTTGCCCTCACACAGTATCTCCCTCTTGTCTCTCCCTCACCAAGCAGCCACCTGCAAACTAGCCCCAGGCCTCCCCTGGCAAGGAGAAGGGGCTCCCAGACCATCCTGCCCTTGAAAGCCACACTCCTACATTCACCCCTGTGCATCCCCAGATCTGTGGGCAGCATCCCCACACTGGTCAGCTCCTCTCAAGAGCCACCAGAAGGTACTCCTGACCCCTGACCTGGATTAAGCCCTTAGGCATGCATATCTGCTGCACACTTTGGAAAGCAACAGAAAATAATTTTCCCAAATAGGCATCTTATTTCCCCATGCTGTCCTCTCCCACAAAATAAATAAAGGTACTTCAAGGTGTCAGACAAGTCGTCACACTTTAATTTCTCCCTTTGGCAAACCTAGCCACTAATTCAGTCTTGTTATAGTTTTCCCAGTAGGGACAAAATATATACTGAGCTTTGAAAACCCATTGTGTAGCAGCAATTGTTGCTGTAAGCCAGTGCCTCTTTTGCTTTGTTCAGCACCGTGTGCTTGTGTCTCCTGTGAGATATTGTTTTGTTAAGGCCTGCTATTGATTAAAAGGGAGAGGAATTGAATTCCAAATGGGAGCAGCTGAAACATTCTAAAATGCTGCATAAAAAATGTGAACATTCAAAATAATCTTAAAGACAGGTGGCTTTCCTAAACCAGATTTATTTTTCCCTCCATCCTTGCTCATCACTGCATCTCACCTCAGAGCTAACTTGCAGTTCAGGCCCAGGGTAAGGGCCACATCCAGATCTTTGGGGCTGAGGGATGCTGCAGAGCAATCTGGGGGCTGGCCCTGGGGTGACATCCAGCTCCAAGGCACTGTAGAGGGAGCAGCCCTGGGAATGTGTCCTCTGTCCTAATGCAGCACCACAGTTCCCAGTGTGGATACAGTAATAAGTAAATAGTCAAAAAGGTACCCCAGGCTCCTTCAGCTGCATCTTCTACCCGATACAAAGGGATTGATTATTCCCTGGTTGAGCATCCAAATAGTCTATCTTTATCTACAACATAGGATTTTTACCTTGGTAACTACACCAGAGTAATAGGATAGGGTATGCTCTTATATAGCAGAGCAGCAAGCACTACTGTCCCAGAGCAGGGGCTGAGCTCACCTGGCTACAGCTCCCCTGTAAGAAGTGGACAGGTAGGGCAGAAGTCCCATGGGTCCCCAAGTCAGACCTGCTTTTCTGCATCACCATCACACAGCACAGCCTGCTACCCATGCCCAAGCCCCTACACATCCTGGCCCCTCTCTGTGGCTCCAGATGGGCTCTGAGCTGCACCACTGGCAGGCTCATGGCAGTTTCACAGTCTCATGCTCCACGCAATTGCCTGTGTATTGTTTTGGTCCTGTTGTGCTGAAGCGTGGAGGATGAGGAGACTCCACAACACGGCTTTTCCTCTGTCTGGGCTAAACTGCATTTCATTGACCTTTGAAGTGATTTGGGGGGAGGGGGGAGCTGAAGAGAGACGGGCTAGATTTCTCAATCTTCTTAAACCAGTTTCAGCATTTGCACTAGAAAAATAATTGCAGGGTTGCAACATCCTTAGTGTGACCTGCTAGGAGTAGTGGATCTACCACCTGGGAAAAGCTGGTGTCACTTAACAAGAGGGCTCTACATGACTGTACTGTAGGAATTAGCCTAAAAGATTTTGCTAGGGAATGGTACAATTCCTTTAGGGTCCTCTGGCCATCCTAAAATAAATAGGAAATAATACAGAGGACTGGAAATTATATCTGGTTTTTTGTAGGTTTTAATAGAAAACAGAGGGTTTTTTAAAATCTGACGTGCCACATGTTGCTGGCCCTCTTCAAACACCTAAAGTCTACTTGTGCCACTGTGCTGAAGGCAACTTACCCAAAGACACAGTGGCAGAGGCAGACAGGAGAAACCAGGTCCCTCTTCCCACTCTCTGATGGTGAATGGCCACAAACAAATGCAACTGAAAAGCACAAGGGACCACAGCTTGCTTCTCCATCACCGATTCCCATCCACTTTACCCTAGAGACAATTAGCCTTTTTCTTCAAGAGTTTCAGCTCATTTTGCAGATTACTGTGTCAACATTTAAGTATGAATGATAACGGTAACACATCTGTAAGAACTTATCTTGGACTCAAGAGTTCTTAATAGCCACTGAGCGCAGTACTAAAATCCTTACTAGAGGAATATGGAGCTAAAATACTGCCCGAAAGCAGGTGGTCTGGAGAATGTGCTTCCAGAGGTAAGATTCTGGCAGTGCTCTCTTCATGAGCAGCACCTTCCCAAGACAGCCATGCTCGCCTGTGCAGCTCTCCCAGAACAGCCCCTTCAGAAAGACACGAGCTCTGTGTGCTGAATAGCACTATTGTACTCACAGTGTTGTATTTCAGTCTCAAATACAAATGTGCTTGGCAAAAATAGAGTAATGGTTACAAAATACAAGCACACTTTTCAAAATGTTGCTATCAGAGAGATTTCTGGAAAAGGGAGCTGTGCTTGGCAGGGACAGTCCCGTGTTTCGGCTGAAGGAGCACCGGCAGTGATGCACCCCACTGTGATATGCGACAGTGTTTGTGGAAATAAGGGGACAGGGTGGATCAAGGGCATATGAAGATTACAGCAGCCTCCACCCATGTATACATCCCTGGCCCCAGCCCAGGCTGCCACATAACCCCGTGCTGGACAGTGATCAAAGGGTTCAGTGTGAGCTGAGAAAGTCACACGGGGGGAGGGGGAGAAGTGATCCCCAGCCTCCAGCCCACCCTTTGTTCAGCTTGCTCACAAGTTTCCCAGCTGTGTTTGAACTCCCTTCTCACACTCGCCAGCACTCAGTCACTGCTGGTGGTTCCAGGGGGATGAGCAATCAACCTTGACTTCACATTAACTTCATCCAAATTACATTTGAATCCTTTCTAAAAAAAGAGTTTTAAAGCTTTTTGTTCAAGAGAGGGTATAGACAGAAGGGAAAAAGTAAAAGGAAAAAAAACCTGAAAACATGGGGGAAGAATTGGGTTTAGAAGAGCTCTTTGGAGTTATTTCAATCAGTCTGGGTGCCAGAGACCTCTGGAGAAAGGCTCCTCTTAGAGCTACTGAAGTAGAACAGAGCATATCAGGGTTCCACTTTCCCATTGAAATAGCAGCAGCACAGCAAAAGCCTCTTCCTCTGGATTCATTTATCTTCTCAAATGCACAGGGCTGCACTCGGTGCTGTGTAGCTCTCAGCAGCAGCTCACCTCTGGCAGGTTTGCAGAAGCCTGTGCCCATGCCCTGGCAGGGGGCACGCAAGCAGGCACAGCGGTGTTTTGAACCCTCAGACACAGTGGTTTGAGAAGTGGAAACAAATGTTTAATCCTGGTACTAGTGAAATCCAGGGGCCTGCTGGTCCTTCCTCACCCTGCTAGGGTGCTCAATGCTTTGAGGCACAGAGTATGAAAGAGCCCTTGAGCTGGAGGATTGATCTGTTTGTACTAGGCAGAGCTTTGGGAAGGTGCTTTCTTGACAAAGCAAGCCTTCTCAGAGTTTGCTTTCAGTATTTCCAAATATCAGGCAAACCCCCCCAACTAAAAAACTAAAAGGCCACACCAGGGAAAAGCCTTCCTTAAAGGTCTCACACTGGCAGGACTAAGAGAATCTGACGTAGGCTACCAGGAAACTGCAAATTCCTAGGCCTTCTTCAATCTCCATAATATCATCAATATCCCTCAAAACCATCAGGCCAAGACACAGAGAAGCTCACTGACTGGTTTTCTTGAGAAGGTTCTGGGTATTCCTGCCTCAGGTAGTTCAGCCACTGCAGTGAGAAGCCACGTGTCTGGTCTGTTGGTCTAAGCACATGCAGCACTGTTTATGCACAGGAGCAACACAAGGAACAGCAGGAAGGGGAGCAAGGCTGGCTGGGCTGCACAGAGTCTCACGAGGGAGTTTTGTGCAGATAATGTGCCTGGTCCTATCTATTTTCACTGCAAGCTAACAAGCCAGGTTCTCAAGCTGAAGCTCCTAATTGACAAGAGGAAGTCCTGAAAGTTGGAAAGAGATTGATGGCTGACACTGAATAAAAGTGTATTTACTTTTGACTCCTGGGGGTTTGGCTCTGTTGCTGATACCAAAATGACTGAGGTCAATATCAATGTGCACGTAGCAGAGTGAACATTTGTTGTAAAAACAGCCTAAATGATTCATTAAGGTTTTACAATATTGAATCCTTTAATTCCTTCATGTCCATTGTACAAAAGAAAACACCTATTTTCCCTGCTTACAGATTTTGTAAAGCAAAACTGGCTGGCAAAGCGTGACAGTTGAAAGAAAACAAAAAATATTAATATTATATAAATTATTATTATTATATAAATATTATGTAAATATTATATAAATATAATAATATTTAATAAATATATATAAATATATAAGTTATATAAATATTATTTTTAAGCATCAGCTGTTGTACCTCCTCTGCTGAAATTAACAGAGCCACTGCTTGAAACAAAAGCTGAGAGAGCTCTCAGGGAAACAGTGGGCAGGTGTGTTTGCAGTTTAGTTGCAATCATCCATTTCAGCAGTATTTGCATCTTCCTCCAAATACTCAATGCAGTTACAGACAGGACTTAAGGAGAGCTGGGCTACAGGATGGGTCCAGGGACCTGGCAATTCCCATCAATGCACATTGGTTTTCCAGCTATTCCTTCCAGAAGAGGAAATCTGAGATAAATATTTGTTGTCATGTGGAAAAGGAAAGGAGACCTGAATTCTGCAAACTGCTATTCAGACTCCAAGTTCAACAGCAAAGTACTTTATAATTGCTAGTCAAGTCCAGGTCCTGCGGCCCATGACTTTTCAGCAGGAGCTCACAGATATCATTAAATTTTAGAACAAGCTTTCTTGTAGACAGGAAAATTAATAGAGGGGTTGCTGGAGTCATCCTTCATCTTCTCAAAGGGTGTTGTAGGAGCTTTCAGCTGGACAATATCTCTCTACACAGAGCAGAGAAATCTCACTTTGGACAAAAAAGCCTTCCACCTGAAAACCTCTGTCTCATCTTCCTTCAGAAGGCAGTGCGTTACAAGAGGAAAGTCAATCCTTTCTCAAGGGCAATGTCCAAATCTTTCAACCAGGGCTGCAACCTACCACCAATTTTCACACATTACTTCTCATTCTTCTGTATGGAAAATCCTCTCTTGCTCTCAAAGGGCAGCTGGCTGCCCTACTACAGGAGGGCCACCGAAACACACTGTACGCAAAGCTGCCCAGTACACGGAAGAAACAAAGGGAAGAAGGAAAAATTTCTTCATTGACAAGCAATCCTACATGTTACTTGTAACAACAGGGAGTAAACACTATTCAGGCAGAAAGATATTTTTCAAGCTGACAGAATGGCTTCCAAGCAGAGTACCTAGCAGAGCCTGGTCCGAGCACGCAGCGAGCGCTCGCGAGGCTCTTTTCACTTACAGCAGAATAGATGGGGCCAGACAGTCTGGCAGCCTCACAAAGGCACAATGAGCAGGAGCCCGCTTTCCCTGTGAGCCTATAAACACAAGCACTCTACAATCTTTCACAGCAACACGCCAAAGCAAACACCAAATTGACTGTGGTGTTTCAGAGAGATGGCCAAGGCTCACAGATATTTTCCATGTGATCCCCTGGAACAATCTAGCGCTTTCATTAGCGCAAATGTGAAAATATGTGTGGTGGAGAAAAAAAGAGATTTCTTTTAGAAAGTTTTAGAAAGGAACATAAACAAAAGTGGGTCTTAGCTTGGCCAGGAATTATTCTGATCCCTGTGAAAGCAACGCCAAGGCTGAGTGCTGGGGTGCAGGATCAATCCCACCTCACGCAAAGCATCACACTTGGTTTCCAGGTGATGTTAACTGACAGCTGCAGTGCCTAAAAATCCTGTCCTCCTTGGCACAAACTGGTTTTCTTGAAGGGAGGTGATGCACTCACATCCTTCTGCTCAGACACAATCTCTGGTCATAAAATAGCAATGAGGCTGAGGCATCAGATGGAGGATGGCAGCTGGGATAGCCAGGCTCAGGGCACTTGATGTAAACAGCAGCAGGACCTGAAAAGCAGCGAGGCCCTGTCCTGACAGGCTCAGGAGACACCAATCATCCTGCAGGCCTACAGTGAATCTCAGCACCCTACAGCATTGTGCGATGGGGCCAATTAACAGATGGTTGGATTGCAACCCAAAAAATGGCAGAACAGCGTCAGTGTAGTATTGTGCAGCAGTGTTGAGCTGTGATTCATTGTTTTTGCAGTCTATTTCTGCCACAGACTTGGCTTGAAGTCCAGTTTCACAAGTGGTCATCTTCAGCTGGCAATCCGTGGAGCCATGGGATTGGGAGATATTTCCAGGAGGCTCTTAAAAACTGACTGTAAAGCCACAGTCTGAACAATGCCTCTTTTGGAACCCAGTACCAGGTGAAGCACTCCCTGAAGGCTGATTTTACTTTGCCTCAGTGGCACAAAGATGAATTTTCATGGAGCTGTGGGAGGAATCAATTTTAAAACTGGTTAAAACAAACGAGCAAAAAAGAAGGATTACTTTAAACCTGAACTGGTTCCCTGATGATGTGCCATGTAGCTGTACCAGACTGGCACCACTAAATTAACACAGGAGAGTAAAGGAAATGCTCCTCAAATCCTAGTGGGATTTCCAGTGGGAAACCTCTGACAGCCAGGTCTGTAGTTTCAGCTGTCCAACCCATTCAGCACACTGCAACTAGTTCTAGCCAAGCTCATCAAGGACCTGAGCTGCTCTTAGGTTTACCTGTAGTTCTCTCTTCCGCCAGCTGAACAGGCCCAGGATTTCCCAATGAAAATTTTATTTACTGGCCTAAACTCTCACCTAAAACCTACATTCACAAGACTCACAAGACTCTCATACCACCATAAAGTGAAACTCAGGAGAAGTTTCCCAGAAGACTTGTGACACTCATGTGAAACCGCCATAAAGAAGGTTTAATAGTTGTTGCAACAAAAATCTTAGGCAACAAAGATAACTGCACCAGGCTCAGTCTCCAGCACACTCGGACCATGCATAAGGTTTCACATGAAGGTCATGAGAGGCTTCAAATGTTTCAAAGTTTCGAAAGAGATATCAAAATAGAGAAACAAAAGAAGGGACATCTTGTGTCTGCCTGCTAACCCGAGGGGGTCTGACTTGCCTGTATGGGGTGCATTCAGCAAAAGCAGAAGCTCCCAACAGCGTGTGTACCTTTGGAGGTCCTTCAGACAGCATGGACTTCCTGGTTTTGAGACAATTCGACTGTTTTTGGTGGAGAAAGACTAAAGAAAGCACTGAGAGGACTGACACAAGACACCCTCTGGAGAAGTTAGCCTTTGTAAATGCTATCCTCTCCAGGCTAAAGTACTATACTTTCTTTGTTGCAATTACAGCAAGGACAAAGTTTAATAAACTTATCTATTAATTTGTCTATTTATTTATTAATCTTTGTTTAATAATGTTATGTATTAATTTGTTTCATATTATATTTTCTACAGGGAAGAGTCCTACTCTGTTCATATACTATCCTTTTTTACATTTTAAGTGCAACATAAGATGGATCTTAAAATTATTTCACGTAGCTCCTTAGTTTTCAGAAATCTCATATCCATGCCTTCAATAGTGCATGGCGTATGTATGTTTTATGTAATAAGCACAGATCACCGAGCACCTGAAAAAGAAAGAAATAATAGACTTAGAAAAGCCCACATCTTAAAGTAGCTTAAAATATGAAATATGAAATTCTTAAAATATGAAATTCTGTAACACCCTTTCGAAGAGCGTGCAGCGAAATGAGAAGGGCAGCAGATGCAGACGTGAAAGGGATGGTGAGAGGAATAAGTCACCTTCCAAAAAAGGGAGACTAAAAAGGCCTTGGAAAAGAAGGAGACAAAAGAACAGGATAAGGTAGAGCTCTGTGTCTATGAAATAGAAAAGGTTAACAGATAACTACTATCCATTGCTTTTCCTAACACCAGAGTAAGAAGGCACTAACAGAAAACACCAGGCTGAAAGTTGAAAAACAAGAACAAAAAAGTATTATTCTACAAAACCACGTGAGAGCACTGTGTGATGCACCACCATGGGGTGGTGTGAAGCCCAAGGCTGTCCAAAGAGAGGCTCGAGAAGTGATTAAAAAAAGTAATAAAAGAATGGTGCCTTCAGGACTTTTAGACAGGCACAAACGTATCCCACAGCCCAGAACTTCCCAAGCTATGCAGGATGCAAGGATCAGAGGCAGTTACAATGTGGCCAGCAGTACTGAACACTTGCCTTCTTTCTTGTTTTTCTTCCCCAAGCACTTGCTGTCTGCCACAGATAGACACAAGGAAGAGAAGGCTCTGGGGAGCTGAAAGGCCCTGCTCTCGTATTTTCCCTTCAAGATTAGTCTGCTTGAGTGGCATGCTCTGTCACTTAGCCAAGTTTCAGAGGTGACAGCATGAGGCAGGCTGAGAAGAAGCACCACAACACTTCTAAATGCTTCCAAGAAAAATGATCCCTCTTTCTTTATTATGATGTAGCTTGTCATATAATAGCAATAATCACAATTGCTTTGTAATATACTTGGAGCAGCTTTGGAGATTGATTAAATGCTTCAGCTTCCCTTCAGCTTTAATCAACCTGAGCAGCTTTTTATCGCTCAGAATGCTTTAGATCAATAGAGCTTATACCTTTAAAAAAGTGTGGTCCACACCAGCTCCCTTAAAGCTGCAAGCAGTAATTACAATAAGATTGTACTCTGTAGAGTTGAAAATAAAACTCTGTGGAGTTAAAAGTAGGTGTTATAAAACTGATAAAACCACCACAGCCGCTAGCATAAGACACTTTTGAAAGGTCTTTCAAATTTGTCCCAAGTTCTTGGATCAAGGACAAGGTTGTGGGCAAAATTCTGCTCAGACCCTGCCACCAGCTTGAACAAAAGAGCCAGGAGACAGAGCAGGACAGCAGCCCCATCAGCTGCACATCTGTTCTCCAGCTGTCCAGCAGCAGAGGAAAGACCAAGGGTAAGTCCTAAGCATAAATGAGAATACCTCAACTTAGATGGCAGTACAGGAACTAAAAACCGATCAGTTTTAATGATTCTGTGAAATACACCTGTGTCTTGTGACTGTGTCAGCAAGCAGTTTCCAAGGCATTACAGCAACAAAGCTTTAAGCGTATTTTGGTTACATTAAAATAAGCAAAATCATACCAAAGACACTGTGAAAACTTCTCCTGACTTTCACGGGTTCAGGACCTCACTCTCTGTTTAATTATGGCACATTAAGTGAATGAAAGTTGAACTCCAGGCATAAAATCATCAAATCCAGACAAAACATACTGGAAAAGTTAATTTCATCACACTGCCAGACAAGACAAGACAAACTCTTGGCTGGTGCCTTGAAAAGACAAATATTTGGATAGGAAAAGAAAAAGCAGTTCAAGTCACTGCTTCTAAAATGATATGTTATGGAAAATTGTTGCATCACTTTTACTAGCAGTTCACAGCTACTCATTAATTTTGCAAAATTGCAGTAGCTGCTGCTTTCTGAGGTCTACTGGGGCAGCAAGGCATCTTGCCTGCTCATAGGGGAACAAAAAGTGATGCCCAAGAGAACAGCCACATGAAAAATAGTGTTTACATGCAAGGTGACAAGATTTGATTCATTCTATACACGTCTAGGACCTGTGTTTAAAAGAGACAACACCAGGACTGTTTTTTCCACCTGCACATCCACAGCCACACTGGTCCTTTTCCACAGCAGGCAAGACACTGTAAAGCTGTAATAACGTCATGTTGTGTCAACAAACATGGAACCTGTCAGGACTCAGGACCCTTATATGTGGTCGAGCCCTCTAACCCTCATCTGATCCCAGCACTAGGCAGAGAAATGAGAAAATGGTCAGGCAAAATATGCCACATACTACATTTGCTTTGTTAGACACTGAGGCATACTAAGTTAATGATGGTTAAAATCCAATTAAGAACATGCTGAAAAACACTCTGGGTGTTTAGAAGGCCCCAGCCTTCCAGTCGATCAGGCAAGGGAAGAAGAAAGTGGATAAAACAGGATAAACTGTTGCCATTCAGAAGAGGAAAAATGCTGCATAATCTAGAGCTTTTCCACTTGATTATATTTTGCTGTTTTTCTCAGATGCATCTAGAATTTCAGCTGTTAAAAAAAGGGGGGAGATGAGGGAAGATGGGCTCTTCTAGTTATTTTATAAACTCAGCAAACATTTCACACGTTTCAATTTCTGCCGCTCCGTGTTCCTTTTCACACTGCTAACCACTTAAAAGCCTCTTGCAGGGAAGAAGCTACCAGAGAAAATAGTTTTGGATGCTCCTTGTTTATTGTATGCAGATTAAGCAGTTCCTATTAACTCAGTCCTCATTCTTCCTTCATAGGTAGCAGTGCTGTGATATTATTTGCAAGCAGCCAAGGTAATTACCATCCAGCAGGGTCCAATTGTTTTCAATTAAAAGCTTGACTGAAGTCTTTAGTTTTTAATACCATTGTGACCATCTGCTTTCACTGAAGTTCATCAGCAAAGGCACAGGCCTCATTCTAATGCTGCTTAATTATATGGAGGAACTTTTTTTTTTTTTTTTTGGTCAGAGGTTCATTTTTTCCTTCTAAAGAAATGGGCAGCAACAGGGCTGCCTGGCTTCTCTAATAGCCTGCAGCAAGATGGAGTGCCCAGGAAGATCATTACCTTCCTGGGAGATCCAGCTGTTATTGCACTGACAAAAAGATCCAGGGGACCAACAGGAGAAAGCAGTTAACCTCAGCTGCCCTCCTCCCCATTCAGTCACTTGCCTCCTTCTTCAACCAGCAAATCTGAAAAGGCCACAAGGAAGAGGGTTTAATCTAAAACAGAGAGTAGATCCTCCCCTGCTGATTAGATTTTCAGGCTTGGTTCCGGGCCAGGAGCGCAGGCAAGCTCTCCTGCCTGGGCACACATCCCCTCCTCCTTGCACATGCAATGAATCTTTTGCAGTCCTGTATCATCTCAGATCTGAGGATCTCTGAATCCCTTACGGGCATTCATTAAGCCCCGTGCAATCCCCAGGAGAGGTAAGTAAATATAATTTTCCAGATGGGGAAATTAGGGCGGCAAGAGGTTAAGTGACTAGCCCGGGGCCGAACAACAAATAAGTGGCAGAATCAGCATGAGGATCTGCCAAGTCTCAGGTTTAATGAAAGTCTCTCGAGTGCTCAGCTCCAGAAAGGGAAAAGCAACACCCCAGTCCTCAAATCCTCAGGACACTTAACTCATTTACTGCAGCTCTGCCTTATATGTGCCAGTGCTAATAAGCGTGACTCTTAGCATTTCCAACTGCACTGTGCACAGACAGGCATTCTGCAGATTTAATGCGGGAGCTGCGGTCTCAAGGCAGGGAAGCACGCTTGATGTTGTTCCATATCATCGGCCCGGGCAGGCACACAGCTTCCATACGGGTGCCTGCTGCCATTTCTGTTATACACAGCTATTTCCAAGGACTGGCCCCCTGAGAGGCAGGTACTTTGCCAAGCACCAGTTAAAGAGGAAAAATAAGTGGTACAACACTGTCAAAGCTGGGGAGATGCACTGTCTTGCTCTAGTGGCAGTTCGAAACCCTGAAATAAGAAGCCAGAGGGTTCTCCATCCTCGAGGCTGGCTACAAAAGTAAATCCATCACTTTGATAAATCACAGAACTGTTCAACCAAGACTTAAATCTCTCCTCCTCACTAAACTTTGGGGAGACAGGAAGCTGGGCTTCACCCTTGCCCCAGGGGCACCTCTCTACTTGGCACATGGCTCCACTCTCAGTGTGAGGTGTTAAGCCCAAGTAGCGTTCCCTCCCAAGGGCCAGCAGTCCTGCTCTGCCATGGTACAGCAGCAGAAGCACTAAATCTCTATCAAGGCTGTTAGACAGCCAAGACCAGGTCTTTTATGCTATACTGAGACCTCTGCAGCTCCTCTGCAGCAAAGGCATTGAAACAACTGGAATCTGATGCTAGGGAGATAATTACTTTAGAAAATGGTGTAAATTACATCAGTATTTTGAAAGGCTTGAGGTGTTGCTGCTCAACTACCTTCAGCTATTTGCAAATGTAATGCAATTTGTTTCCATACAGATTTCTTTTAAGGCTGTGTGTAGTATGTGTCCTAAATACATAATTACACACCAGAGTATAATGGCTCATTCGGGTTTATTTTGTAACCAATATGCATTTCAAAAGCAAGTTCTGAAGGAATATGCAGCAACAAACATGCAGCAGGCATTCTGGTTTCTTACACTTTCACTCCTAAGATGCTCCCAAAGGCCTACTCCTGCCAGAGACACAGACATGAAAAAGTGAGGAGAAGTAAACCTTTCTTTGGGAATTACCTTGAAGGAAACATAATGACCCTGTTAAGAAAATAGTCCAGTAAAAACATTTTTGGTATGGATGGCTATGAATTGGATGGCCTGGGAAATCAGTAATAAGATTTTGCATTTTTCTTTCTATGTTTGAAACTAATCTGTGCTCGTGGCAATTTGGCATAGCTACTCCAAAGATTTTTTCAGTGACCTATGTAAAATCATTTGTCAGTGTCCAGTTGGGAAGCTCTTACAGAGCTATGTATCCACTGCACAAATTACAGAGGCATTTCAATTCTTTTCCAATATACTCCTTATAACCCCCCAGAAGATGGTTTCTGGTGAAAAGTCCTTCACTGACATGAGCAATGATGCATCAATCAACACATGCAAGTGAAAGGTTTAAGCAGTAGTCAGACTGATGGGAGTAACCCGGGGTTCATCTTGAAGAGTACTTCAGACAACCACTCTCACTTGAGTTATTAGTAGTTAAAATAAGCTGTCCTATTCACTAGCTAGAGCCAAAAATATTTGGACTTTTTTTCCTCTTTTGTAATTCCCTGAGTTGCCCTAAGACAAGGAACTGCCTTTTGATAGGAGTGCATGACCAGCAATGCTTTTGCTCACATGTCCCCAGCAAGATCCCAGCAGCATGAAGAGCTCTAAGTTTGTCCTGCTTAATTGGAAGCATTTAAAATTGAGATGCTGAAATCAGGTACCATCTGCATCAAGGACCAGGTGCTTCCAGAGGACAGCTAAGATCCACATCTCCCGGCACAAGCATCTTTCTTTTTCCATCAACTACAGAAGAAATTTAACATAAAAAGGCTCCCAATTCTGGCAGCTGAGTTAATTGCTCAAAGAAAAAATAAATTCTGCCTGTTTAAAACTACCTGTTAACCATATTTAAGCAGAGAAGCTACTGGGATTTAGAAGTTTCCTGTATTAAAGATGAAAGGGAGAGAAAGACCTTGCTTTCTGCCTTGTGGTCATTGTGCATGCAGATCAGTGAGGCAAAGCAAGACTTGAGATATCATGAGTCTGAAGCCCACTGAGCAGACAAGGCCTGCACATAAACATCCATGAAGTATAGCTGTAGCCTTCTCAGTTTATTTCTGGAAGTGCAAAAAAAGTCTGACATTGAAAAAGACAACAGTTTTTCAATGAAATTAATAATCTCTACTTTATCAAGTGAGATAATCCCATTTTTCCTACTAGTTTCAATCTGGTTTAAGGAAAAATCCAAATATCACTTTTCTTTCTCCTTGCTATTTTCATTAATTCAATTAAAATGCCAGAGAATTTAAAAATTAAACTATATGAAAGATTACTCACAGCACTGGGATTTTCCCAGGTGATCTGCAGAACCTCTCTGCTGGAGCTCCAGAGCATGGAAGGCTTCATTCACTTGCCTTCTTTCAGGTGGCACATTGGCTAGGTCCAGATGGGATCTGAATTTTCAGCCGAACACGTTTGAGGTCAAAGAGCTGCGATATCAGCGCCCAGATTTTGCCAGGCTTTTTCAGACCTGAGGAAAAAGGAGATTTCCAAATGCAACCGCATTATAACAACTCCATTACATCTCATAGTCTGTTCTTTTTAGATGTAAAAACATTGCAATTCAAGTCAGAGGCAGCTGAGCCTAATGAGATGAATCAGTGGAAAAAGACCCTTTGGCCTCAAGACACGAGAGGTGTGCCACACCAGACAGTCAGCTGAGGGGAAGGCTGACTGCTCATCTAGGTCTTTATGGGTGATCTCTCTATTTTTGTTTCTTGAATTCTTGTAACTCTTCCCCCCCAAGTCAGCTCCCTACAAACCTTTTTAGAAACAGTGTGGCAAAATGCTTCAGATTCAGCTGCTGGTAAGGAGAAAGAAAGCTGGTATCTCATGCTTTGTATATTCTTCCCTCTGCACAAAAGGAAAAGCTCCCGCATTTTTTTTTTTTTTCCTCCGGTACTTATCCCTTCTTAAAGCACCCAGACAGCTGAAAGACATAGATGTAGAGTCTGAGTATCCAGAATCTATGTGAAAAACAATATTATCAGAGGATCAATCTGAAAACCTGTATTTCAGTGAGCTTTGTGCCATTTCCTGAATAACAACTTCAGATCTCGTGTACTGTCTTATAATTACGAAAAATATAACTTGGAATAGAATGCACTGTGTCAGCTTTGATTATGCCAGCAGAGAAAGACATGGGATACAGAGAGAGAATAAAGGAAGAATGATGGCTGTCTACTGGCTTATCAATTTACATCTCTCTACAGTAAATCTAAGTCCTTTGTGCTGTCAGTCATGCACTCCTACAGCAGTGATTGCTGGAATATGAAAATCACAGCTTTGAGATCCATTTGTACATTCACAAATTTGCACAGCCTGTAGGGGTTTATTGCTTCAGCGGCCGCAGCATCCCCCATCAGCACGGGTCCCACGATTTGGGGCTTGGTGTTTGCCCCCACCATGCAGCCTGTGTGCAACAATCTGCACCAACACTGTGAATCACCCCCTTTTCAGTTCAAATTGTGAAGGAAAATGGAAAAAACCCTCAGGAAACTGTAAAGGTAACAAACGAACATGTGTTAGATGCCTATTTCAGGCCTATAAATTTCAATAATATGTTGTGATTGTGGCTAAAAATAACACACCTCCTCATCAAATATTTACTGTGACATAAATAACCACCTAGCCAACATCATGCTTTTGAACACATTAAGAGCAACTGCATATTTTCAGCTGAAATGAAACACTGGAAATTAATGAAGACAAGAAGACATGAACAAAAACCACCTCACTGCTGCCATCGCCCCTGTAGCAACTGTCAGCAGCAAAGAGCAGCTTCCTGGAAATTTCAGAGCATGGAGTTCAGAAAACAAAAAATCATGCTTGTTGCAGGCACAACCCACAGTTGGTTATGCACACACACACAGAGGCACGCAATTTTCTGTGAGCTGAGCAGTAATTTAGGGCCTCACCCTCCCCAGCTCTCTCTCATCAGGACCCACAGCCAGGAGAAAGTCAGCAATGTTTCATGCTGTTGAAAAATACACATGGTCATAGAAAAGTGTTTTTACCAGCCTTTTATGTGCCCTGTGAGGGCAAACACTCCACCATGTAAATTTCCCACAGGGCCACAAGTAACTAGCAAAGAGGAAGAAAAGAATCAGAAAATGTCCTTGCCCTAAGAACTGCTCTCAGCTATTTACCTGCCGTGGAGTTAGCATTGAAATTTGTGGCAGAATACTACTTTTCATGCAAATACTTGAATGCTATTTGTCTCTAATGGGATAAGAATTGTGATGCAAGAAAAACAAAAGCCACTGGAAAATGTAGAAGGATAGCAAATTATTGCTGATTTCCTGAACTTACGTAAGTTGATCAGAATCCCTCAGAAAATGCTCCAAGCAATGTTTCTGTCTTAAAATTCTCTGCATTAAAAAAGAGAAAACTGTCATATTCATGTGCTCAGCTTTTGAGTTGCATTCTGTAAGGCAAGAACAATTCTTCCAGATCAGCAAATCTGTACAATATGGCAGTGTTTGGTTCCCACACTGAATAAAACATGGTCTGTCCTATCTGATCATTTAGTAGACTTGGCATTATTTTCCCACTATAAACATTCCTAATAGCGTTGGACCATTTTCATCATGAAGTAACAAGAACACGAAATCACTCCTTGTCTTTAAAGTAAACACATACATTGTGTTTTGGGGTTTTTCCTTGTGTTGAGGCTGAAGTATCTTAATGTTTGGCACTCCTTGGGGCAACTACCACAGAAGGTTGTTCCCTTCTTGATGTCTCATAAAATCCCAAAATTCCTGTGTCTGGGAAGAAGGGGTATTAAAACAAGTAAAAGACAACAGAGAGAGAAGGCTGATAACATTTTCACAGTTTACCCTTAATTTTAGCTGAAAAAGATACTTGAGCCCTGCAGCTTGATTTGAACCAGTAAGGGGAACAACATTTGTTATTGGAAATAAATAACCCTAAACGGTATTTGCTCTTTTTGCAGCTCCTTGGACATCTGCATTACCTCCATTCAAAGACAGTCTCCTTTAAAGCAAGACAATCACCCCCTGCACCATCACAAAGAGAGTACTGGGGTTAAACCTAGGGCCCGCTGGAGTCTGTAGCCTGTTAATGACAATGGCCAACTGAGGATCTTCAGGAAGCAAAAAAAAAAAAGAGAAAAGAAAGGCCACAGTGAGCTACAGTTATTGGCCTTGCATTTCTCTTTCATAGTTGTGTATCATTTGAATGAGACTGAATTCTTATTTTAAGCTGCTGGCTGCTAAAAGTGCCCTGGTGGGTCAAAGGTAGAACTCAGAATATAGTACAGTGAATTTTTGGTCTTGAGTTTGGACTAACCTGTTTTGGCAAGATTGCCAAAACCCTGAAGGTCTATCTGTGCCCATAACACAAGCAAGTCCATTAGAGCACTCCTCTTTCTCCTCTTCCATGTTCTTTCACCTCTGAGACATGTTTTTGCATAAGAAGTACTTGAATGACAGCCCTAGCAGCAGCCTATCACGCCACAGTAATAAAGGATTAATTACCTCCGTCATCAGCACTCTATTATTATTTGTAGCACCAAGTGCCTGCTCTATTTTTGTGAGCTACAAATGCCTGGGAACACCGAAAAGAAGACACTGCATTAATTCAACAAGTCTGCTAGCCTGCACCTGCATTTAATTAGTTACTCTCAAATCAGACCTGCAGAGCCAGGAGCTGCAAGCGAGAGCACTGCTGACTGCTGGCCTGGCTGGGCTGCCAGTGTAATTAATTGCATTTTTACTGTGGCTCTCTCCTCTGTGCAAACAAAAGTTAATCATTTACTGGGAAGGTCTGAGCTGATGCTTCTCCACCGTTTGAGCCCGTGTGTAGAACATTTCAATAAGAGCATCCCCCCTTCATGTTTACTGCTTGCCTCCCAAAATGGCATGCTGACCATGTTTATGCTGCTGGAGACCTACATGGAGGAAGGGGTTAAGAGGGTATAAAAAGAAAAGAAAAAAACAAAAGGAAGTGAAAAAATCTGAACTGGAGAATTGTTGACCACAAAAAAAAAAGCACCACACAGCCTCTGTCCCAAACCAAAGGCTTCTTTGAGCAGAGGTTTGGCAAAACATGATGGCTGATAACCTGGCCATGTTGTCTTTAGTGCTCATGTAAGCTTCAAGCTATTCGTGCACAACAATGGCTGTATCCTCAAAGCCCACTTTCAGAAAGAGGTAATCATCATTGTTACTATTAAATGCATGACAAAGAGACTAGCAAAGGATCTTCTCCAAAGCTTCCACAGCAACCAGCAGAAAAGTAAGGTGCACTGCACCTTTGCACGGCTGTTGTTTTCATCACAAGAGCATTCCTCTTTGCCAGGAGCTCAGGTGACCACGAGCACCAGAAGGCTGGCAAGAAGCCACAGCAGAAACAGAGGCTGAGGCATTACCTTCAAACCAAGCAGTACCTGTGGATCATGCCTGAACAGAGAGAGCGGGGTGCAGGTCTGAACAGGAGCCTTGCACTTGCTTCCTTGCAAAGGAGCAGGTTTGCTGTTGCTCACAGCTTTGTCTTCTGCTCCTTCATCCAGAGACAGCCAGCACCATTTCCAAGTGGCATAATGGGGCTGGAGAAAGGACAAGAGGGAGAGGGATGGCAGAGCTGGTCTGGGAACAAGGAGATAATTCTTTTCTCTGCTTGCTGGAATAAACTTCGGGGGTGATGTGAACTTTTTTCCATACAATTAGACTGCAAATGGACTGTTTTGCAAAGGGGGGGAGAAGGGCTCAACCAACAACAACCTTTGAAATTTTTGAAACACACTGTTTAGAAATTATGGGGTTTTTTTTTTTTTTTTTTTTTTTTTTTTTTTTTTGCTTTTTGAGAGCAGCCTGGTACATCTCTTTTTTAAATTAATGGCATATACTTGATCAAAAATGCTAAAATGCTGGTTCCAGCAAATTACACAGATAATTAGGTCTAATTTCAATAATGCTCTGAAACACTACTAATAAATCTTTGGGCTCATACATTCCTTGAATATATACAAGCTACTTCACGAGCACCCAATTCCACAGTTGCAGCTCCTTTTCTGTCAAGCTTTGGCAACCCCAAGTTAAATTCTGCTGTCAGTTATATCCTGTAAGTCTGGAGCAATTGCTTGTCCTCAGTGGCATAACTCAAGATTACAGCTGTGTAAATGAGCACAGAATGTAGCTTGAGATGTTGTAAATCTGACCTTCAGCTTGCTTCCATGAAAGGGGAAAACCCAGGAACTTGTTTTCACATTCACTAAGCTTCTTGAAAAACTACCCTGCATAAATATTATGATTTCAGTCATAGACATAGCAGATTTAAAATGGAGTTAAACCTGCCTAGTATCTAGCTCTACCAGGAGGGGGAAAGATGACAAGTATAATATTTATGAGCTACCACAAGCAATGCTTGCTTTCAAACACTGTCATGTGCTTTGGCCTCCTACCATGGCACATCCAGACCTTCAGCTTATTCTAGGTCAGTGCTTGACCCAGGATAGTGCAGCATTTCTTCACCAGCAGCACTTGAATGTTGGTCACCCAGCCTCCGTGGATGCTGATCACCAGCCTCCCAACCCACTTAGCTGTGTCTCTTGTTTTGGGAGGGGGGCAGTCACAGAATTTGTGCCTCACAGACCACACCTGGAGAGTGTGAGACTGCTATGGACCATTGCTCCTGCTGAGCTGTTAGCTCCCTGCTCCCCTGAAAAGCTGACCCGAGGCATCTAGGGCCATGTTTTACATGGGATGGATGGGTTCAGTCCTAGCGCCTCACAGGATTTTGCACTGGCTCAGTGACATTTCTACTTGTGCTTTCAAAATACCCAAAAGCAGACCAGAACCAGGGAAGTGAAATAGTGAAATCTCCCTTTTTGTCCTGACACCTCATGACTAGAAGGCCCAGCAAATAAGAGACACACACTCTTTCCCAGACTCCTTTAGCCACCATTTCTCTCAATGGTATATTACAGATGACTTGTCAGGTAGAGGATATGGTGATATACTTACCAAATAGACTTAGAAGAATGAATATCACAAAAAACAGGCCTCTAAACAAAACATCAAAAAAGACAAGGGAAAATAATAATTGGAGTACCCTTTGTTCATGGAAGCACAAGTTAATTAATTAACGATTTTTCTAAACAACTGATTTTGGAGATAACATCATTTGCCGAGGTGAAGTACAATCCTTGCAGGGTTTCCACTTGCAGAAATGAAATAATATCTCTGTTATTACCAATATACATGTCTGAAGGGTTAGCTAGTTTCAGGCTAAGAAAAAAAAAAGGGAAATACTGCATGGTAAGTACTCCCATACATGTTGATTTTGATCACCACATTATCTCTTTGCTCTGGTATGTCCACAGAACATTAGGAAATCTCTATCAGGCCACTAAGTATAACAAATTGCTGGCCTATACATTTCAGAATTTTGGCTGTCTAAAGAATAAAATGATGGCTTTGTTCTACAGCGCACAGCTGGACAAAGCTGGACAAAGATGCATATATCAGTGGCAGCAAAGATATTTATCTACAGATGAAAAGCTTGCAGAGGATGTCAGCATTTTATTTGCTTCTAGACTGCATTATCAATCTTTGGCATTACCCAAACTTAAAAGTCACTGCATTATGCAAAATACTTTCAAACAAGCAGCATCTCTTGTCTTCATTTCTAACTTTCTTAAAGCATAATTTGACACATTACCATAAATGAATGAAAGAGCCACAAAATCTCATCAAAATGAGAAGGGAGAGTGGATCTGAGTCTGATGACCTGTAATTTGCCTGTTATTGGGGGACTGCTTTTAAAAAATGGACCAAACTCACTTTGTGCTGATTGTTAATTTAACCACTTTAAATATTTTAATATATAATTTCCATTTTTCTTTCTATATTAAGGAGTGAATGCACTTTCCATTTTAATTCCCAAACTGAAAAAGCAATGGGACAGTGTTTGAAGAAGCCATTTCAGAAACATGTCAGCTCAGGCACGTACCTGGAGACCGCAGAATATTCTTGACTAGCACCACCAACAGACAGAAAGTCCAGCAGGTCAGCTAAGGACCTTCTTATTAATGATAAGAACTAAGAGGGAATTTCTCTTTACTCAACAGTGAGCATAGTTTCTGTGATAAAACCTTCCAAGTGCATGGTTTGTTCTGGAAATGATGGGATCTGAAATTTCTTTTGCAAAGAAGGAGTGTTTCTGTGGAATTGGAACAAAATTATCCACAGGTATTTAGACTAGAAAAAATCAATAATAAAATAATCTAGATTTAAATATTTTTTTCCCTCTCCTGATTTCTATTATCTTATCACTTCTTCAGGCTTTGTCTTGAGCAAAACATCACTGTAAACCAATGTGTTTGGTGTATAATAATAAATTTCATCCAAGACCTTTTGAGTCACAAGTCATTTAATAAGTAACTGTGGGCAAGGCGAGCCCCCATTGTGTTCCCACTGCTGTCAATGAGTATTTGCTGCCCATGAGATCAGAAATGAGTACCAACTTGGGCTGTGGAAGATCACTTCCAATCTAAATCTGTCATACGCTGCCTCTGTTTGTACCTCATTTTCTGGGTGCCCTTCTTCAGGCTCCCAGAGACTAATTTGCAGGGTAGGCAGGTGCTATTGGAAACAGGGAAGATGATCTCTTTTTCATGTGCAGAGACTCTTGCTGTTCAGATGCAGTTGCTGTCCTACACTCACAGCCCTTGTGAAGGGCTCTTCACTGCTTCCATCCTAAATGCAGGCAAGAAAGTGCAGGTGCAAAAGGGAGACCTTATCTGGTTATGGCCTTGTGTCTGCAGCAGAATGGCAATACTCCAGGGGAGCAGAGAATATAGAAAAAGGAAACAAGAACTGGGAATTTATGTCCAGGACAGGAGGGGAAAAAAAAAAAATGGCACCAAAACCCAAACAAACCAACCAGCTGTTCTACCATTTTGTGTTGGTGCTGGCAGAAAGCTGGGTGCAGACACTGTCATTTGGTTCTGGCTCTGGTCAGGATTTGTATTAAAACAAGCAAAATACAAAACAAAACAAGCCCCAAGAAAACACTTCTATCACTTCCGTAAAAACTAACCACGACCTCTTGTGTCTGGCTAACTTATCAGATGGAAATATTAACAACATGGTGCTCCAAGCAATTTCAACAAAAGCAAGGTCCTTGAGTTCCCTACAGGGACCTGCCCAGTTAGTTGCCCTATTGTTTATTTTTTTCTCTCTACAACTAAGATTTTAGGAAACAAAAAGAATAAGAACACTTCAGTACACCCAGTCAGCTGTGAACAGACAAAGGATGAAGATGCTCTGCTGAGAATGCCACAGGGAGAAAATGACTGATCCTCTGCAGAGTGCAAGGAACCCAAAACCCCCTACTGAACAGTGAGAGTGAAAAATAAAAAGGTAAAATAAACCAAAGCCAACCACAAAGGATGTTTATTTAGTCAGGAAACAGCACCCATCCATAACCCAATGTTTCACTTCACAATTCTGATATGTTTCAATAGATTTTTGCCTCAGCTACATAATATGCCATTCCTTAAATGCATGCATATATATTAGTTCTAAAAGACTGGACAGTTTCCCTTGCTACCTTTATTGTGTCAGATTTTCCCATGTTTATAAGGTCTTTCTCTGTTGCTGTGAGATAGACCTGGGCAAATAAAAATCTATCCCTGCCTGACTGCACAGGGAAACAGTGACCCTGAGTAACAGCCACACGCAAACAGCGTGGACAGCCCAGACTTCTCTCCTTTAACCAGTTTTGCTCTTGCAATATGAGAAGCAGGTCAGCATTTTTGCAAAAAAACTTTGAAGACTAAGGTCTTCACTGGAGTCACTTGTAATTGTTGAACACAAGCAGAGCCTCTGGCACATAGACGGCCAGTAAAATGAGGACTCTGCAAACACTTAGGTGAGTGTTTAGGTATAAGAGTATTGGGTAGAACCCTGTCCCCAAGGACATCCGTGGGATTTGTAACATCAAAATTAATGGGAAAAGATTTTATTTAATGGGTTTAATTTATAATTTGCTGTAAAGAGCCAGAGCTCAAATTGGTCTTTACTCATCTGAAATGAATAATACTGAGCTTGAAGTAGCACCAGATAACCAAATGATACATGCAAATATAAACATTATGATGGACTGCAGCAGTGCAAGTGAAAAATATTATTCACCTTCCAAGGGAAAAGAAATAGTTTTTTAAATGAACCTTTAATTTAATCTATCCCTTTAGAATATTAGCTTAAGAGAAAAACTTATTACCCCTATGAAGATATACCCATAATGGATACTTCTCAGGTATCTCTGACAAAAACATTCAAAATAGATGTGAACTAGTCTGGTTTTTCCATAAACATCAACATTTATTTCTGGTAAATATTGTCCCTTGCTTTATCTCTGCCACTTGGTATAACCTCAGGCCAATAAATCTATGCAGGCATCCATAACTATTTACTACTCTCATTGGATTAGCAATGATTACAAGTGACTGCTCCATAGACAGACTGGATGGAGTCCAAATTCTTCCCCCATGGCATGTATGCCTCCCACCATTGCAGAATCCCCCAAGAGATATTTCCCTGCTCTCAGGCAGTACGGGTGTTCCTAGTAAAGCAGGGGAGCACAAGGTTTGTCCCAGTTCTCAGGTCAAAGTGACCACCAAGCATTTGTTAATAATGAGTTGTCCCATTTTTAGAAGGTCTGTCTTATATCCTGTGTTGCCTGGTTGCATAACTACCTGGATGACAGGCAGTAATCAAATATACTAATCATATAGACCAGAGGCTAGGATAATTCAACACAGCTTCTTCAGAATGCCCCCAGGACAGACAGAAGGATTGCCATGCCCGTTTCCCAAATGGGAAGCAGTCGGTATGTGCCAATACCAAGGAGGTCTTTTACTGTAAGTGTGATGAATGGCAACCACAGCCAAAGAAGCAGTGTCATATGAAGGAAATAAAAGGGAAAGCACTGATTTCACCCTGGGACTGCACTAAGCAGACAGGGTCCTGCAAAGAAGACAGTCCAAGCACAGGGAAGCAGAGGGTAATACAAAGGAATTCACTTCCCAAAGAAGACAATATTGGCAGTGGTGGGCTCAAGGCCAAAACAGACGTGTTGATTTTACATCTGCCCACAGGATTATTTTGTTGTGGGATAAGAGAGCCCTAGAAACCTTGAGCTACTTTCCATTGCAGGAAGCCCCTGGTGATGATGAGAATGCACAAACTGCCCATTGTTTTCCTGGGAGTGAATTGTCCCTAGATTGCACCAGGTGCGCATTACCCTGCTGGCACAAGGACCCTTTGAACCAAGACAGAGGATCTGAGAGGAAGGAGCAGGCTAGAAAGATGAAAGCAAGAACACTTTCATGTGAATGTGGAGAAGGACAAAAAAAGGAACAAAACCCACTTGACATGAACTGCAGTGCCCCTAAGTGAAAGCTTACCCCTTCCCCAGGAGGATAGAAAAGTAGCTATGACAACACACAACAATCAGATCCACAAATGTCTCTTCAATTGGTCATAAGCAAGGAATGTTCAAGGGAATCCCAGGAAAATACACCATGTGCTACTGGTGAAAACGAAATATTTTTTTCTGTTGCAAAGGAGTAACCTCAAAAGAAAAAAGAGTGGGAAGCCACAGTGGTAACTGAGCCCAAATAGCGATTGCATTGTAATGTCTAGGAATCCTGCCTCTGTGCAACTAACAACTTGTTTAGTGATCCTGAAGCTGTCCTCTAAAGATGCTCTAGCAGTGATGCATTTGCACTGTTAAATTTGTGCTGGAGACACAGTTAATTCCTATAGCTGGAAAAAGTCAGGTGGATGGATTGACCTTGGAACTTGGCCTGGAAGTTATTCTTAGTCTCCACAAGAAAAGCACAGTTCATTTTGCATAGCAAAGCCTGAGAAGTGAGCACAATAAACCCAGGGATATTCTGGTGACTTGCTTGGGAATTCTGTTCTTTTAAAGCCAGGTCAAGATTCAAATTGAGTAATTTCTCCCTTTGCTGCAAACATTGCCCAAACCCCACAGGGGCATGAAATCAGATCCAGTACTTTTTCCAGCACGTGGCTGAATGAACTGAGAAGCCAAGAAAGCTTAGAGAACAAGCTCCACGTAAAAATCGTCACAGATTCAAGGCCTGGTCTTGTCATGCCTTCAACTTGGAAGTGGCTCTTTTGCCCTAAGACTTTTAGTGAAGGACAAATGTAGCAAGGAGAACTTGCCCTTGCCCTTTTCTTTTCTGCCCAAGCCAGCAAAACCTGTTCAATTCTCTCCACAGGATGAAGTGTTTCTGGGTGCAATCCTGTGTCCCCAACATCAGTGACCAGTTTGTCACCTGAAAGGTGGGAAGTAGCTATCACCTAGATTGTTACTGCAGTTATCCTGACATGGACATTGGATGTTGCCATGAGTAAGATACCAATGAGCATGAACAATACCAATGAGCAATGATCCCTCTCACCTTTCAATCCCTGTGCTGGCTTATTCTGTTGAATAAAATGCTTCAGTCCATGGACTTGAGCCTGAACTGACTCAATAAGTATCTCCACTACAGTTGTGTCCATGTAGATGCTGCCTTGAATTCCTTCTTAAGCCCATTTAAAGACCTCAGGCCTGAACTTTGTGGGGACTGTGTTTATAACTGGTGTTTTAAGCGCTGTACTCTGTGCCTGGGTAGGCAGCCCACCAGCTTTCCAGCAAGGATTCAGGGAAAATCCCTGCTATATCTGCACCTGGATTCCAGAGGGGCAGATGGGCTATAGAGGACTCTCAGGATGGGGATGCACCAGTGGCTGTGATGTAACAGCTCTCACCTGGACCAGCTAAAGCATTTTTCCTCCCCGTGGCCCTGCAACTAAGAGCCACCTTTTCCAAAAGGGATGCTGACTGCTGGAGACCGATCTCCTTCCCAGGCTTCTTCTGCATCTGCTGTCCCCCGGGCGGCAGACCTGACACCTGTGTGACCCACCCGAGGACACACACCTGCACCACAGTGGGTGGTCTGGACAAAAACCCCTACAGTGGGTGAGCAGCCAAGCTCATGTCCATCCCAAGCCAGAGTCCGGTCCCCTGCTGACAAGTGACACACTAGAAAATGTAGAAACCTTCTCTGCTGCCTTTCCCCCTCCCAATCCAGCATAAATCATAAATCAAAAGGCAAAAGATGTAGAAGCCAGTTAGCTTTTCCTCTTTGCTCACTCACCAGTCTGTTGATATTGTTCCCTTGCCAGAATGGAAAGCACAGGTTCCGAAGGCTCAGGGAGTTGTCTCTCGTGTTGCCCAGCTCAGCTGGAAGCAGAAGGGCCTCATGCAGGTGGCGTGAAACCTAGTCTGGTGAGAGCTCATCTGGGAACTGCAGAGTTCAAGCCATCATTTGAATTTGGCAGCTCCTCTCCAAGCTGCCCACCATTTCCTTGGAGCTGGAGTGAACTTGGAACCTGCCCCAGACGGAATCTGGGATCCACTCTCCCATGTGTGAGGTTCCAAAAAAAAAGGGACAGAGCCTGTAGAAGGCCTCCTCATAAAGTCACCAAGAGAAGAAAAAAAGTAAAAATCAATTAATTGAAAATACAAGACAAAACATGTTTCTTACCATTCCCAAGCACAGTGCTGTGCAATATACCTTCTGCAGGCACATTTTAGCCATGCCTCTGTTGATGCTGCCTTGTGCCCACTCTGACTTTCCACAACAGATCATACTCAGCTTTGGACACAATAAAACAAATCAGTTTCTTCCTTTTTATTTGAGCATGTCATTAACATTAAACACATGCTGCAATGACAGTGGAATTGATGGCTGAATGGGATGTATTTTAATTTAAGTAATATTTCCATTAACCTAAAAGCTCTCCCTTAAAAGTCTGTACAATTTATTTATTGGAAAAAATCCAGAATAATTGTACTGAAAATTCTTCTCTGAATGATAATATGTCAGACTTTTAAAGCTCTCTTCTGGCAGCTTTTCTTTTCACCTTTGAACATTACTGACATAAGAATACATTTCTCACAAGTCTGATGTGTATTGAAAAAAAAAGAGAAAAGAAAAAGAAAGAGAGACTGCTGCAGAAATCACAGTAGGTGTAAAATGCCACAGCCCCAGATCTGTCCCCTTGGCTGGAGAAGTGCATCCCAGATTTGTTACTCGTTTATGTTAGGTTGTGGAAAATGCAGAGGATTAAAAAGGCAGAGGGAAGCAGATGCCATGCAGGCAGGGACAGCTACAAGCCAATCTCTATCCGAGAGCACAGAGGCACTGCACCCAGCAAAAGAATGTGTTTGGAGGCAAAGCTAAGCTGTGACAGCTGGGGCTGGGACCCAGAGGTGCAGCTGCATTAGAGAAGGCGGAGGAGCAGGCGGCATTCCTGAGCTCGGAAAACACCAAAATCCACCGTGCAAAACAAATAAAAGCTGGACTGTCCTCCCACCCCCGTGTTTGTGCTCACTGGCTTCACAAACAGGGGAACAGGATGGGGTCAGAGCTGCCTCAAAGCTGGAGCTCAGCCTGTAGAAAGAGGCTGCTGCAGGTTTGCCCCTTTTCCTGCTGCCCACAAAGGGCACAGCCCCAACTGTGCCTCCTCTAAGGACGTGCCATCAAGGGCACAGTAACACACAAATATGTGTGCATTTCTGTGGGCCAACAAACACATGTAGTCGTCTGTCCAGACTTCTTTCAGGGAGGAGAGGGAAAATCAGAGACACATGACAGCTGTTGTCATGTCACTTTGTGCTCCGCTGATCGATGTACGCAGTCCCTAGCAGCTCCAATTAAGCAATATAAAGTGCCCAAATAGGACAGCATGGAGCTTCTCCCCAGGGAGCACAGCCCTCGATTTGGGATGCCACAGGTCAGCCCAGGCACATCTGTCCAGCCTTTGCTTTGCTCTTCCCCAGCCTGGGGAAGAGGTGGTTGGGCAAATACGGAGGAGCAAGGGGGGTGTGAGGATGACAACTTCTCTCCTACACAACAGGAGGTTTCTGACAGACATCAGCACAGAGCCCTGTGAGCCAGCACAGGTGAGAGAGACCCAGGGGCAGACCCCCTGGTCTTCTCTCATCCCTGTGGTACCCACCTACCAAAGCCAGCCAGCCCCAAGGCACAGCCAAGGCTGTGTGTGTGAAAATCAGGCACAGCAACCCAGCACCACCCCAGGGCCAGACCACTACGGACCTGATGCAGCTCCTTGGGGGAGTTTAGATCCACTCTGAGCACCTTGAGAAGCCACCTTGCCTGCTCTGGCCAGCATGGGTGGATGTCCCACACCATGGCAAGTCCTTTCCTGGGCTGTGTAGAAGCTGGATAGAGGGAAGGACTGCACTGAGACCCTGGAACCTGGACCTGGTGGGCAGTGTTGCCCTCCTCTCTCCCTGCTACAGACCCAGGTTAAGCAGCAGCAATGAGATCTGGATCAGAATGCAGCAGCCCTCTCCCTTCCTCCCCTCCATCCACTGCCAAAACACCCTTGGCTGCACCCCACACCCCTGCACTGCAGCCAGCTGACAATTCATTTTGATTTAGGGTAATGGTCAACAAGAGATCAGAAATTAATTGTACAAAGCAGCAACACCTCAGGAAAGCAGAAGTTGCTTAGGATTTGGATATACTTTCTCTTGTTTCCACCCATGGGTTGTACCTCCAAGACAGGCTGGTTTCTCAAGCAGTGGAGGTGGAGCTCCTCCAGCAGCAGGTGTCCAGCAGCTGGAAGACTTTCCACCCAACTGTCTAGCTCAGTTGTGAGAACAGCACTCCCATCAACTCTGTATGGGGCAAAACAAAACCCATTTCTCTTCCTTGCCAATAGGGGATTCCTTCTGGAAGATGACACTGACCGCACAGTTTCCCGGTGCTCGCACGCAGATGTGAGGGAGAGGAGCGTGCTCCCTTCCAGCCACAGCCCTGCAAGGTTTGGCTTTCTCCACGGGTAGGGAGGGTCAGGAAGGGCAGCCAGCCCTTCGTGTGTGGCCTGAGCCTGGTTAGCATTGTTCATTCTTCATCACTCAGCCATGCCTCCCATCTGCACTGGCTCTAGATGTCTCTCCCTCCCCTCTCCTCCCTGGCTGCTCCCTGCATAGACTGATTTTGTGACGCATCCAGAGGAAGACAGTGAAAAATACATTAATATTAACTCCTGCCTGGACAATGAAAAATGCTCCCAGTTCTTTGCCACACATAGAGCTAAGCAAATCCACCTGCTTTCTACTACATGCAGCATACTGATGCTGACCATCTCCTTACAGTCCTGTGCGGGGGAACACAATGCTGAGACACAGCCATGCTAAATACCTGATACAGAATGCACGGAAGGAAGCTGCTCTTATCACCAGCTATTCAGTTTGTAAGGCCTCTGCAGACAGATGAGGGTTTTGCCTTTATATGTCTCATTTTTCTCATTCATGTATCATCCTCTCTCTTTTTCCTTTGTCTCCCCCTCCATTCTCAGCACCTCCTCATGCCGACTCCAGGTTTCAGCCATGATATAGTGGATTAGGTACAAGACTGACTGGCAGCTCTTACAGCTGGGGAGCTAAGTCACATTTCTGCAGCTGGCTCAGCCCATATCTCTGAAGCCCTCTGTGGCTCTTTTTTTTTTTTTTCACCTGGGAAGCAGTTATGCTTATCCACTTTGAAAAAAACCTTATTTCCACCTAATATACTGAAGAATAGCACAGGTGTTGTTAAATAGGAAAGTTAATGTGAGAGAGCATGTGTATGGACTGCTTCACTTGGCCACTCACAGCTCAAGGAGAGCCATAGTGGGTCTGCATCCCCTGGGACTGATCTAAAGGAAGCAGCAGCAGGATGGCATCTGGAGGAGTCCATCCATCTCCCTCCCAGCAGGGCGCTAAGCAGCTACACTAACAGCAGTTGGCAGTGGGAAAGCTAATGGGTGTGTGCAGTAGCCTACACAAGCACATTTAAGCTAGGAGGGCTCTGCAGAAAGCAAAGGGGTTAAGTTTCCAAGCCTCCTGTTCCAGAGATTGTGAAACCACTCCAAGGGCTCAAGCTATGTCTTGGGATGGTCACAAGAAGACTTCATATCATCACCTTTTTCAACCTCACTCATCACTGCAAACTATTGTGTATGTGCATTCGTGGGTATACGTCTCTGTATATGTTGCTCAAAGGCATTTTTTAAATTTCTCCCCACAATCCCCAGAAACATAGATCTATTACGTGCAAGATAAAGGAGAAGGTTATTTCTTTAAACTCAGAAATTTCCAAGTTCAAACTCACCCCTAATCTGTCCACTGGCCCAGGACGGAGTCAGCAAGCAGCTCACCATGGCTTATCAGAGGTCCAACACCAGCTACCACAGACAGATCTGCGCCATAGTACTGAAAAGTTGTGGTGACGTTTTTTCCCTGGGCATAAGCAATAGGCAGTGCTACAACAGATGCAGAGCCTTGAAGCAAATATTTCATGATAAACAAGAAACCTGTGTAAACAGTGAGTATGAATATATATTGATGATAGATGCACTTGGGACCAGAGCAATATCCAAAGAACTTAGTTCTAGGCACAGTATCCAGAGCAGATACTTCTCCCCCCAGGTCTGACCTCTGACATGTCCTCCAGGCCAGGTTCATCCAGCTCAGCTGTATCTAGGAGCTTAAACTGCCCTAGAAAGCTTGAACCACGTGGGTTGGGAATAGGGAGAGGGAACGGGAGTGAAGCCAGACCGGATGAGCGGAAAATCTCTCCTGTAAAAGCTTGCAAGACCTTTACAGATCATCATAATGGCTTTTTGTTGTTGTAGTTGCAGGGATCATTTTTTAAAACAAAGAGATAACGTTTGGTTCATTTCTTTCATTTTGGAAAAGGGCAGCTCCTAAGCCCTTATCGTTAAGAAATAAGAGCAGTGTTACATGTTCAAACAATTTATGTGAAGATCCTGCCATTTGTTATGGGAACAGCAAGTACAACTGCAAGTCCATTATCATCCCTCCCTGCCTCTGCATGCACTGCATGAGCAAGTGAGGAAGATTAGGGGTAAAAGCAATGGAGCCTGCAAAGTCAGTGACAAATATTCAGTACTTAAAACCCTCTTTGATGCTTCCCACTCTGAAGTGAGGCTTTGATTTGGTCAGCGGTCAGACATGGACCCACTGATTTTTCTCCAATTTACTCTCAGTCTCAAAAAAATAGCAACCTCTTTTTGTGATCTGGTGGCTGAGAATTGAGTGACCCAACACCACCACAGTACTCTCCTGATGGCCCCATGAGCAGTGCTGACAGGAGGTGGGCTGCAGAACTGATACAGATAAGTTAATAGTGTTGGAAGGAGTTTCTGGACACCTGCCAGTGATATCTGCCTTTTTACTTAAAAAACAAAAAATTAAAATCACTAGGCAATTGGCATTACATTCTGGTCTTGTTTTGAAACCCACACTTCCTGTGACCTCCACTCTCCGTATCTTCACCCTCCCACTCACAGCTAATCTCTGTCTCTCCCCACTCCTCTGTGTTTCTGCAGACAACACATTTATGGTGCTGTGAGTCTGCAGCAGCCGACAGACCATTTCTCATAATAAACCACTCCCGGCTGCACAGCCAGGCTGGGCCCCGCCACGTGAGCAGTCGGCAGCTCATGGGTTTGCTAAAGAAGCTTTGCACTCCAGAAAAAAATCCCCACGTCTCCTGTAAGAAGAGCCCATGCCAGGGCAAGCACAGAGGGCTGGAAGAGGAGGACAGCAGGGACAGGGGGCTCTGGTACAGCCCTCCATGGCATCCTGCACAGCGAGTGCTCAGCAGCGAGCCCGTCGTGAGCAGAGAGAAGAAAAGCCACTTGCTGATGGGCAGCAAGGAAGGGCAAGCCACCTGCTGCAATCACTTAGCAAAGTTTAATGGCCTTTAAACAAAGAGAAGGTTTCTGGGGAATGATCATGACCAAAACAGCAATTTAAGGAGCCTCCTGAGAGTGTGCTCTAGCTGTGCCAGCACATCCCTCTGTTCAGTGCTGCTGCCCACAGACATCATGAGGCGCAGGAGCAAGAAGGGTGGTTGGAAGGCAGAGGCTTGTCTGCTATGCCATGGTGCCTTCCCACACAGAGCTGTGATGTTCCCACCACAGTGGCCTGTCAGGGCAGTGGCAGAGGCCAGCACAGGTTTCAGAGGCAGCTTCCATGGGCAGGTGTCCTAAAGGAGGTGATGTTTTCCTGCCCAGAAACCAGGAGCAGCAGGAGAGCCAACCCTGCTGCCCCACTACCCCTGGCTCCTCACAGATGGGCTGGTGCTCCCAGCACAGGGCTAGGGTCCAGACAATCTCCAGAGGGAGCACCACCTGCCTCCAGCATGCAGGGCTGGGGCTGACAGGTCAGGCTGGCTGGCAGCAATGTCCCTTCAAGCATCCCAGCTGAAGCTGATGGTGGAGCAAGTGACACCATGGCATCACTCCTGCCAGGGATGCTTTAGTACAGCAAAACTGGCAAAGGGGGAGAAGGAACCTTACCTGGGTAGAGAATGAAATGAAGCAATGCAGCAATGAGACCCTGGACTGATGAGGTGCCAGGGGACTGATGGGGACCCTCAAGGTGTGGGTCACACCCCATTTTGGGCTCAATTGCTTTTGGAAACAGCAGAGTGTGGAAGGAAACCGCATTTAGGAGCGGAAATCCTATGTGGGCAGCAGAGCAGCACCTTGCTGAGGGAGGAAAAGGGAATAGAGGGAAGTTTCTGTACCTGTTCAGCCTAATTGCAACTGTGTCTTCCTCAGCCCCTCCTGCAGCACTCCTGTGCCTATTGTACCTTCCTCCCTCTTCAGAGGGAAAGATTTACAAGCTCAGTTGGTGTTATTCATTTCACTGGAAATTTAAGAGGGAACCACTTGTAAAAGTGTTACAACAACAAAAGAAAAATGGCAGAGGGACAGGGCTGCTAGATATTGACAGTTACAGATGTCTTTATCTGCTTGAAACAGAACTGCACAGCGTACTCCAGCCACCTGCACCAAGGAAAGAGAGAAAAAGGAAAAAAAAGGCATAATTAAAGGATGAACAAACCTCTTGGCTTGGAGAAATCCATGTCCCTCTACACCTGAGCTCAACTGCTTGCTGCAGGTCCCTACAGCCCTTCCTGTGCCAAAACAGACCTGTCATGAGGGGCCAACACAGCTACAATGCCAAGCCTAAGTACAGCATGGTAAATTTTAAAGGAATTGAGATGTGGTAGAACGTAACAAAGCTGTGGGAACAGAAACTTTTCTCTCTTCTGGCTCTTCTGTTGGAGTCTCAGATGCTTTGGACAGTGATCAATGAGAGGAAAACAGCAGCATTTCCCATCTGTACTTGCTAAACAGGCACATTGGCACAAGCAGCTGCTGAACCAGGGCATCCCACTGGTGTCTCCTTCCCATGAATCCATGGCTAGAGCAGGATGAATCCTGCTACAGAGGCTTGGAAAATGCACCACTTTATAAAAGAAGATGTTTTGTACTAGTGAGAGAAGAATCAAAGTGGTGCTTTCAGGAAGTACCACTTTTAATTCCCATACTGTGGTGTCAAGACACCAAGTGAAGGCTGCCAGAGGGCACAGCCAAAAGTGCTAAAGCAGTGAGATACTGAGGAATGGATGGAAGCAGCCTCCAGAACAGCACTGGCATCCCCAACATGTGACAAGGCTCAAGGCCAGACACCTGGAGGGCCTGAAAGCCCTGTCTCTGCAGATGAAAAAGAGACATCTCAAATTGAGGCTGCCAAAGCCTTTTGGAACAAAAAAGGCAATGCAGAAGAAGGAAAAGCATCACCTTATAGGAGTGAGCAACAAATGAAGACTCTGAACATAAAGTCAGAATAGACACAAGCCCTGAGTATGCAGCAGGTCCTCACTGAAAAATTAATCCATGTTTCAGACCTGGCAAGTGGTCACCCTCACCTTAAGCTGCTCTCTGAAATCACCTCCTCAGGAGTCAGCCCAAGGTTCATGGGCACACATGTGCCTGGAGCACATCCTCATGTTCAGCCTCTCCTTGTGCTAGGGAGAGACGATCCCTGCACTCAGCTGTCCCTGCTACATCCCTCTCAGCCTCTCCTGCTTCAACACCACAGGAAGCACAGGGACACCACTGCAGACAGTGGGAGGCCATGCTCAGAGAATGGCTCCTGAGCACCTCCAGAGCTTTAACTCACTTCCCTGCTGCTGCTGGTGCCTCGCTCACACCAGGGCTACCAATCGTGTCAAAGGCGTGGTGGCAGGGACAGGTCTCTCAGGAGCAGAGGAGAACTGACCTTCCAGTAACCCCCCACACGTTGCTGTGAAATCATTCCTCTCACAAACACCAAGCCTGATCACCTGAGTGCTGGGACTGCTGCAGAAGGCTTTAATCTGTAATGGTTAGTGCTGGTGCCTAAAGCCGTTGTGAAGGCAGCACTTGCAACACTGAGATGTGCCTAAGCCCCTGCTCCACTGCTCAACACCACAGTGTACCTGAGGGTGCCATTGCCCTGTGCTAAAATCTGGCCTTTTCACCAGAAAACTCACTCACACTCTTTTTCCAAATGAAAGAGGTGTGGGTCTTTCTCATGCATTACCAAACCAATCCTGTAAACACTACCTCAGCCTTTCCATTGGAGTGGTCTGTTTCTAGAGAGTATACTCTTTCTTCCCAGATGCTAAAAAGAATGGAGAGTCCCTTCATGGCTCATTATCCTGTCTCTCCACCAACCCAGACCTCCTCTTCCTCTCCACCCCACAGTTCTGGGTAGGGGATCTCCAACAACAGGGACTTACACCTATGAAGTGGTTCAGCATCCTGGCAGCAGTAAGCAGGAAACTCGGAAGCTTTAGCACTATCCCTGTGGATGTGAGTCCAGCTCTCTGTATCTCCTGACACATTTTGCAGAACTTTATTCATACAGTTCAGCACACGTTGGCAGAGGTTTGCAACAGACAGTTCACCACAAAGGTGCCTCTCTTAAAGAGTTCACCATAATTCCCCAGAGTCTGTAACTTAGTCCTGTAATTGAATGAATCAGCAGAATTTTCTATCACTTACAGAGAACAAAAGACTTAAGATTTAACCTGAGTGACCTCTGAGGGCTCAAATCCATACACTCCATAAAATTCATGGCAGAGAAGGACATCAACACATTTATTTGGTGTTTTCATTAACATTCTTTTCATCCAGTCTTATAATTTACGAGACAGGGAGATCTGACTCATGCCTTTGGAACGTTTGGGGCTGGCAGGAAAAGATGCCCCAAACGTGTCTGTACCTCGCTGTCTCTGAAGAGGTCGATGCCACCCATTACGTGGGTGTCAGTGCTCTCAGGAATAAAGCACTCACACAGCTGGCCAAGAGGGGCACAGTGAAGCTGCAGTGTGTGTTATGTCTTATGGAGCAGGGTGTTATTTCACTGAGGAGGGGCTGACCTGAATATGTACCTTGGTTCTCCTTCTCTTTGTTATTTTCTGAAATCCTGTGATGCAAGGCTTACACAAAGAAAATGTTGTAATAAAAAACGTAACAATAAAATATCCAGCATATTATCCATCATGTATTTTCTGTACAGCAGAGGTAAGAATGCAAGATTTTTTTTTTTTCTGCAAAATTCACCTTCATCTCTCTATTCTAGTCAATAGCTCTCTTTCACACCACTCAGGCGAATTCCCATGCTAAGCTAAAGAATTCACCTAATGAACAGATTACAATTTGCTTTTGGGATTAAAATCCCTACTTACTGCTCGTCTGTTTCCAAACAGTCCTGGAACCTGTAGATGGGCAAACCTGAAAAAGAAAAATACAAAAAACCCTCATCCATTTATATGTTAAAATATCAGGACTGTCTATAAAATGAAAGCTTTCTTCTTGCTCTTCTAAGAAGAACAAGCAAACAAACCAACCAACCAAATACACTTGAAATCATGTGCTTATAAAGAAGGATTTTTTTTCTATTATCATAGCAAGCAGGATGCGATGCATACTACCAAAAGGTTCTCAGCTAAGCAGCTCTAAAGAGGTTTATGTCAGAAACACTGCAAAAACAAACACGGCATGGAGCTACACAAATCCAGGGTGGTTTGCTTGGCTCAGTCCTATTATCCAAGTTAATGATGCTGTGGTGTCACAGCTGCACACCCCCGCAGGGTGGGTTTCCAGCAGTGCTGTCCTGTATCCATGGAGCTGACTCAGCCTCCAGAGGGTCTGCCCCTGGCTGTGGGACCACTGTCCTTCCTTGCCTGGGGAGGGGGGAGTGGGGCAAAAACCAGGCAGTACAGGGAAAAGGGGACTCAGTCACAGCTGTCGAGGTGGAACAGATAAAGGAAGAAGGTTTAAGTGTAAGTAGGACTGAGTAGGGAAAATCTTCCTTCTTGCCTTTCCCAGCAGGAGCCACTTCCCTGCCTCCCCTCAGCCTCCCTCCATATCTCTAAACAGATGAGTTTCTCATGGCTGGAGGATGGGCAAAGCAAATGCTGACGATGGCAGCTGGTTTTCTGCCAGAGATTTGCATTGCCTGTGTCTGTCATCAGCCCTGAGAGCTGCACTTTGTGTCTGGTTAGAGTTTTGTGACTTTGTTTCAGGCGGATATCCCAGCCTAAAACCTGATGGTTGTTGAAGTTCCCTGCATGGACCAGAGGTGGCTAAGAAAAAAAAGTGTTAATTTGGTAATAATGACCCTTATTATCCAGAAATCAATAAAAGTTGTGCCTATTAACATGCATTTGATGTTTACATTGAATCATACCTCCAAAGCCTGTTTAAGCCAGAGACACCTCAGTCATTATTATGCTGGTTTTACCAAGTACAATTTTTGGAAATCCTTCCTCTTCTTTTTTTGGATCCGCGTCGCCCATTTCCCTGCTTCCTCACTGGCAATCATGCCCAACAGCAGAGGAGACGAGGAGCTGCAGTCGGAGCTCAAGATGCTGCTACAGCAGACAATACCTCAGGATTCACCCCACAGCACTGGGCTTCCCACTGCTTTCAGTCTGTGTGAGCGCACTGCACCAGCTACAAGTTCAACAAAATCAAGGCAGCCTAAGGCTGGTGTCACACTGCAACAAACAGACCGCTGAAACCCAGGTGAAAGATTTCAGAGACTCAAATACGTATTTCTTCTCCTGTAAGGGTTGCAGCTAAGGAAGATTCTTCTGCATTAGTTTTGGAGAGGCTCTCTCCTCTAATTCCCTGAGGAAAATCCGAAAGCAGAAAGCGAGACCAACACTGTGCTGGTATATTGGCTGATGGGTACAAAACCTTCTGACAAGTCGTTTGCTTGGCCCTGATTGGAAAATATCTTTAATTAAAACACCACATCAGAATCCTGAACCAATTTCATCCCAGCTCTGCTAAGTGCTTTGTACAAAACATTAACTCCAAAATCTCATTACACATTAGCAATCCCTGTGACAAACATAAATGATAATTTAGCTCTAATGCGTTCTGGAGCAAGCCATTTTTAAGATAGGCACATGATATCAGCCTGCTAGGAGAAGGGGAAGAGTTGAATTTATCTGTCTCTTTATTTTTTAAACAAATGGCTCTAGCTGGCTCAGCAATGGGCTGCACAAATCATTGTCATGTGCAGACCTGACAGTACATAGCAGCTGTTTAGCCCAAATCTGGCACTTGAGCCTGGGCTGGGTTTTGAAATCCCATCAGCAGCGTCGAGCTCCCTTGTCTTTAAGCATTCAGAGGAAGGGGACTGGGATGAGGAGGGTGGGGATGTCTGGTGATATTACAGGACAGCAGGGAGGGAGATATATCCAGAGACTGCAGGTAATGTAAGCTTGCTCAAAAACACAGGGAGGAGGAAGGAAGAAGTGGAGCTAGTGCCTGCAGTCACTCCAGCTGGCTTCCCAGGAAAGAAGCACAAGTGCAAAAAAGGCAACACTTGAAGTGGTGATGTGATCCCTAGCACTAGTGGGAATTTTGCACCACTAAATACTGCACAGCCCAGCCAGGACAACAGAGGACACTGCAGTGGATAATATTTATATTAAAGTGCAAGAACTGTCTTAACAGCATTTCTAGGCCAGAGGGACGGTAGTGGAACTAATGTTATTTGCATTTCTTGTCAAAAAGATATTAAATATCCCTTCTTTGATTAGCAGCAACATTTTCAATTTCTCTCTAGTCTTGAAAATGACCTTTCCAAACTCCTCAAGGCTGCACCTTGATCAATTTTTCTCTGTGTGCAAGAAAGCACATGGGCTGTTAACTTTGTGAAATGGGAAATTTACAGTTATTTACTATGGGATTATGAAGCATGTACATAATAAATATCATACAGGGATTTTAAAAACAGGCAAACCTCAACATTTCCTCCAAACACCACCCACCAGATTTGGTCATTTCCTGGAAATCTAAAGCTGGAATCACTTTATTTTTTTTTTAACTGGCTGAATAGAAGTTGCTGAAGTTTTCAGTGAAGGGAATGCTCATCTGATCTTTTCTGGCTGCGCTAGAAATCCAACAGATTATTTCTGATTAAATTTTGTTTGGTGGGGGAAGGGAGCAGATCACCTGCATCCACTCCATTGTCAAAGATGAAAGATACCCATGGAGCCTCATGATGATGTTTCCTCTGTTGCATCTGCAGAGAAAAAGTGCAAATCAGAATACGCTTGACTTTGACAATGCACATCTCTCTCCTGTAAAAAGACTTGAAAACCTGTGTTTGGGCTAGCAAGGAAAAATATCCGCCTAAAACTTACTGCAGGATGGGTGCAATCTTCAACCAGCTCTCCTCTCAAGCAGCAGTTGTGCTTTACTTTGCCCTACAAAAGTAAAGAAATTATTTATACCAGTTTAATGGGTGCCCAGACATGTTAGCGCCATGTGCTTTTGAAATCTCTTTCTTGGGTGGCAGAAGAAGGAAACTAACCACATTAGATTAAAAATAAAGGACTTCATTTTTACTTGCAATTGAAATGTCATTCTGTGATTTTCCGTATTTCCAGTCCTGGAGGAGCTGCCTGCTCCTGTACTGAGGCTGATCCTTCCGTTTCCCAGAGCTCTGCAAGAGGTGTCAAGTCCAGCTATCTCCATAGAGAGATCTGCTAAACACTTGGCATTTTACTTACACCTGTGTTCCAGAACATCTGAAAACCACCACACAGATCAGACAACCAAGCTCCACTTGAGAGTCAGGAAAAAATGAAAAGCCCCAGAGGGGATTTTTGTGAAAATGGTCCTGCATGTAGGGAAGCTGACAGCAGTCAGGTGGTGGGTGGTTGTCTGGGTATTGCAAGGCCAATGGTTCCTTGGTTTTTACTGCTTAAGAATAGTAGCTTGAGGTTGTAGCTCTACCTGTGTGTAAGTCTGCTGGTAGACCAATGTCCCAAAATAATTCAGGTTCTTTAGAAGACTTTTCCTTGAATCACAGAATATCCTGAGTTGGAAGCTTCTCACATGGATCATCAAAATGCGACTTCTGGCCCTGCACTGGAGAACCCCAAGAATTCCACAACCTACCTAACAGTGCTGTCCAAATACTTCTTGAACTCTGCCAGGCTGGTGCTGTGACCAGTTCCGTGGGGAACCTGTTCCAATGCCAAACCACCCTTCTGGGTGAAGAACCTTTGTCAATATCTAACCTAAACCTTCCCTGACACAACTCTAGGCCATTCCCTTGGGTCCTGTCACTAGCACAACAGAGCAGAGATCAGTGCCTGCCCCTCCTCTTCCCCTATGAGGAAGCTGGAACTGCAGTGAGGTCTCCCCTCAGTCTCCTCCAGGCTGAACAGACCCAGTGCCCTCAGCTGCTTCTCAAGGCCCTTCACCATCTCTCTGTCCCTTGTTTGGCCTCCCTCAAGAGCTTTATGTCCTTCTTCTATTATGGCACCCAAAACTGCCCCCAGCACTCCAGGTGAGGCTGCCCCAGCTCGGAGCAGAGCAGGACAATCCCCTCCCTTGCCTGGCTGGTGATGCTGTGCCTGATGCCCCCTAGGACAGGGCTGGCCCTCCTGGCTGCCAGAGCACTGCTGACTCAGGTTCAACTTGCCATTGACCAGGACCTTGAGGCCTCTTTCCACAGCACTGCTCTCCAGCATCTCATTTCCCATTCTGTGCATACATCATCCAACTTTGCCCCATTCCAGATGCAGAATCCATCCACTTTGTTAAACTTCATATAGGTGATAACCCAGCCCTCTAATTTGTCTTGGACACTTGCTGGCTAGCCCACAGTTTTTCATTTCTTCATTTACAGTAACACTTTCCTGAATTGTTCATCCTCTGGAGGATTTGCTTTCCAAACCACGTTTCAGCATAATTTTCCTTCCTCTTGCCACAGCTACTGGACACTTGTTATTATACTGCAAGGGTTCTAATGTCGTTATATTGCAAAGGTTCCATATTGCTGGAGTTTTGTACCTCCTTGATGTTCCTCGTGGGCAGCTCCTCTACACACTGACTCCTCCTTCTTCTCACAATATCCAACTGACTCCAGTTCCCCCTCAACCAACCAATCCACTCTTCTATAGCACTCTTCTTCTCCTTGGCTACAGCTGTGGCCTCTTAGAGTCAGGCCTGTTCCTAATCTCTAATAATTGGCTCAGCTGCACCTCCTTAGGGGTAAGATTACTTTCTATACTACCTTTAATTTCTTATATTGTATCCCCCTACAGACACTTCTATTGTAGACGAAAAGATCATATTTGGTAGAACTTTCAGGAACAAGCAGCATGCTGTCAAGGCAGCTCTACTGCTGTAGCTGCACATGTGTTAGGTAGCTGTACTCTTTCTCTTCTCTGGGTTGAAATCAGCACACAGGACTTCAAACAGAGTTCAGTCAGAAATCATTTCATATTGTCCACAGAAGGGGCAGGGAGAAATTTGAGGTGATAGCTTCTTTTGTCCTCAGCATGGCCCTTGGCTAATCATTAAATCATGTCTGCAGGCTCTGCAGAAGGGCAGACTGCATTTTGAAGGGGACCAGCGTGATAAACACTGCAGGGTGGGAACAGGAGCTGTGCTTAAATTTGTGTTTGGCAGTGACAATCAGCATTATGAAGTGATGCTTCATTAGTCATGTGAAGAGCAGAACAACACTGTTGCTTTATTTGCAGCCTTCTGCCTCAGTTATATGCTGACCTTGGTCCATACAACTCCAGTCATAACATCGTCCTTCTGTGGCATATCTTAACCAAAAGTCATCAAGTCCTTTGACTCTTCATGACATGCTTCACAGCTCTGCCTACAAACCTGTGTCTGCATGCTTAGTAGCTGTGTCCCACACCTGCCCAGCACCGAACCATCCTTGTTCAAAGGCAGAAACTCAGCCAAGGTAGCCTCAGAAAAAAAAAACATCCAACTTGTTCTACTCCTTAGTTCAGTTAATCCTTGTAGAAAGTCACTGCCTGTGTACTTTGTGCCAATTCTACCTTCAAAAACTACATTTGGTTCACATCAAGAGGAATTTTCTCCTCAACACTGCTCCAGCAGAAAGCATAAACTTCACTTGCTGTGGAACACATGACATTACTCCAAAAATAATCCACTACTTCTTCAGCTTAAGAGTAATGAAGTTACCTGTTGGGGACAAAACCTACAGCTCCAGGCAGGGAGCATGCTGGAGCAAGGCAGAGGACAAACGCGATCCTGAAAAGCAACATGGTGCAAAGCAGCAGCAAAAGGGGGCAGGGGAAGTAAATTGGGATGGGAAGTCTCGGGAATGCCAGGAAACAGATGCAATGACAGATGAAAGAGAAGCATGGACAGCCCTTTTGTTTGGGCTCTCAAATTCACATGGACCAGATATACCTGGAGGTGGATTTGACCTGGGCAGGTCAAACACAAACAATCTCTCAGTTGTGAGAGGGGAGGCAAATCTCACCTGGCAATGGCTCCACAGTGAGTGAGCAAGGCTCACCTGCAGCCTGCTTGTGGTGGCAGGAAGGCTCCTCACTGCTCTCACTGTCTTCTCCCAACTCAGCTTCCCTGGACTTTTTCCCAGGGGGTGCCCATGCCATGTCCTGCCCCTTTAGGCTGCAGCTTCTCCACTTGGCTGGCACATAGGGAAGGGAAGCATGAGGCAGGGGCACATCACAGCCAGCTGGAGCAGGGACTGCCCCAGGGGACCAGCCTGGACCTGCCACTGCCCAGCAGCCCTGGCAGCCTCTTCCCTCCCACTGAGCGAAGACAAGAATGCATCAGTCTTCACCGGATAACCATTACCCAGGTAGAAAAAACAGGTAAGTCACTTTATCCTTGGGAATTCTGCTCCATGGTCTTCTCTCTCACCCTTTGCCTGACCAGATGCTGTTCTCTGGCAGCATTCATGGGTGTTCTATCATGCACTCCTTCCTCATTTCAGGAAGGAGTGAATGATAGAACACCCATGAATACTGCTGGAAGCAGCTGGGAAGTGAGGTGTGGGAAGCAGGAGGCCTGTACCTACTCAGAGATCTGTGCTTCTCTTCAGGAGTGGCTTGTGGAGATCATATTCCAGCTCTGCAGCTCTTGTAATTTCTATGGCATCCCCTGCATGGTCTCCTGTGGCTGGATGTGCTACATGGAAGAAATTCCCCACCCAGCCCCGCTGGCTGTGCCCAGGCTGTACCTGTTCCAAGGGTAGGCTGCCCCAGCTCGGGTGGTTGTGCTGTCCTTTTCAGTGACCTGCATTCACAGTGATTTGTGCCTGCCTATAAATCTGCCACCTGTGCCTGGTGCCATCAGAGCTCTTCCAGGAAATCCCTGTGCCACGGCCTCGCTGCCTGATCCTGTAAAGGGAGGCTGGGACAAAACCAAAGTGAGTTGTGTTCTGTGCTGCAGGCAGGGCATCCCAGGGCTCAGAGTGCAGCCATCCCTGTGGATCATGGAGCCTGGCCCACAGGGGAGCAGCTGGGGTGGCCACTGGCCACGCAGGCAAGTCCTGAAATGGGTTTTGCTCTGGTGTCATCCAACAGAGCAGAGTAAGGGCCCAGCCACGGCCACCCAGACAAATGCAAATTGACTGCATCAGCTGGGGGAAGACAAACATAAGGAAGAGGAATGGGGTGTGCAGCAGCTCCTGGAGGGATCAGAAGCAGCACTGCTTTCACACACATTTTGCTAAGCATAAAGGCTCCTCTGATGTTTCATGACTATCAAAGGCTTTGAAATTCACAGGAATTTCAAGGAAGGCAGAAGTTCATCTGAAATGAGAGAAAGATTATATTTTCCCTCCCACCATATTTCCAGCTTCCCAAGAATTTTCCTTTGAAGACTCCACTGCTCCCAGAAATGTCTTTATGATGTTTTCTAAGTAATTTCCCATAGAGGATCATCACTGCACAGCCCAAGCAAATGACAGAGGCTCAGAAACCAACGCATGGGGGTGAGAACTGAGGAGGTGGGTGAGCTTCAGCTTCCGAACAAAACCAAATCATCCATCATTGGTTAGAGGCAAGTGCTCCAGATGTCCCTTAGTGGAGGGAGAGAGGGGACTTCCTGAGTGGCTCTTTGACTGGGCAGTGCCTTACTGCTTCCATGCTGGCCAGAAACAAGAAATACAGATTTGAGCTATGGGAGAAATTGCACTTTCTCCAACTTTTTCTCTCAAGTATGAGCTACTCCCATCTGGAAAAGAAGGCACCTGCTAACTGCCTGCAGCAAGGGAAAAGGTCTCACAGCAAGGCATTTTAATTTCCAGCCCCCAGAAGGGGACTCCTCTCACTGGGCCACTCTGATATCTGGCCACCAGGGAACAGATAAGCATGGGGCAGACTGCAGAAACTGAGATGAAACTGCTCCTTTCCCTCTGATAAGAGGGAGCTGATATTGAACCTATTAGTCAGATTATGGTGGATCTGAATTTGTTTCCCCTTGAGCAGTAGCTACAGAGACAGAGCAGCTGGATTAAGTTTCCCTTTCCTATGTAAAATGATTTAACAGAGTAGATAAAACTTAATATTTGTGAAGGCTCATGTGTTTCCCTGAGACCTGATCTCAATAATGTCTTATGAATGCCTTACTGATCGTTTAATGAATTATTTTTCTTCCTCTCAGACTGTTAATAATAAATTATAAGTAGAAGGAATGTACAGACTGCTTGAAATAATTCTGTGAATATGAGTTCAGCTGTGGAACTCACTCTGTTTTGCCTCCCACTACCTCTGAGCAAGTGCTTTTTGATGAAGATTTTGGGGCAGAGGAGTTCCCCCTGTTCTTGTGAGACAGGAAGGCCCTAGGGATCTGAAGGGCAATGAGTGAGCTACGCTGGGGAAGCTCAGCCTATCTGTGAAATACATGAGGTTTCAGTGTAAACCAGCTGGCTGTGGTGCACATTGCTGGACGCCCCCAGATGGACTTTCACTTGGCAAAGCAGAGGCAGGAGGGACAGAGAAGCTTCAGAGGCAGAGGAGGAGGGATGGTCCCATTTCAAGGCTGTGGAAAAGGACTCAGGATCTCACCATCTCCTCACCTGCCGTGGGCTGTAAGAGATGTTCAGTGTGAGTCACATTCACCTCACACAGGTTTTGCTGTCTGAAGGGTTCACATCTAACCAAGCCACCTACATGGAGAGCCCAGGCAGATAACAGAGGGGGAGAAAAGTTCTTGTTTGTATCAGACTTCTCTTATAATCTAGGCTGACTGCCCTTATTGCTGCCCACGTCCTGCAGCTGACAAGGAGCAGGAGCCTAGCTGAGAAGCCCAGATCAGAACGAAAGTCAGTCATCCCACTCTGGTGCCAACAGCCACCCACCCACAGAGAAATGTTATGTGGATGGGTCTCTACTAGAAGCTATTGACTATAAGAGGGGTTTCCATATTAGTCATGACCTATAAATATATACTCTATAATATATATATATATTGTAGAATATAATTCACAGATTATAAAGGTCTGCCCCTTAGCATAGTTCACCCTGGAGGTTTCATGGATCATTTCACACATTTCAGTGTTAAATAACAGCCCCCTCTATATCCATAGGCATGTAAAAGGATCAAACTCAGCTACCCCAGTTACTCTCAGCAGCACTTCGCTCACAGGGGGGAAACATCAGAGCATTAAAAGAGGAGAGAGCACCAGGAGAGTAAATGAAGGACAGCATGAAAGACACAGGGTGCTAAGATGTCAGCTGCATCTATCAACTTCCATTATTAGCCTTCACCTTCATCCTTGCCTCTTCCAAATCAAAGTAGTTACACTTTAAATAGTGCCATGCACCCAGGGGAAGCTGCTGCTAACACCCAGCAGTAAAGTTTTTGCATGCAGCCAAGCCAGCCCATGCCTTGCATTCAGACCAGAGGCAAACAGCTTTCACCATCCCCAACGTGCTGGTACCACACAGGGAGCTTAAAGCCAAGCGAGGACATGGAGGACTTTGCACTCAAAGGAGCAGCCTTTTGAAGAGGTACAATGGGCACCATCCCACCCTGCAATGTGGGCACAGTGTAGAGCAGGGAGGGCAGGAGAGGCTGTTCATGCTGTCCCCAGGAGCACAGAGACATGAACTAAGCCAGCAATAATCCCACGTGCTCCTCTGCCCAGTCACTGCACACTGGTCCAGCCAGCTATAGCTGGTCACGTTGGTGTGCACAGGAGAGAGTGAAGGGCAACTGAAATCTTGATGGCAACAGGTAAGAAAATGTTCTTTAAATCAAAAATAATTCTGCAGTTTCAGCAGGGATGCCACATACAGAAAAGCCATGGAAGGCTTCCTAGTCACTTACACTGACCCTTTTGGCACATACATCCTACAACAGCATTTATTCCACCAGTAAAGTTTTTAGTAGAACCAGTGTCCCAAGTTCCCCTCTGCCCCAAAGGCACACCAAGGCTGCAGGCTGGCTTGGAGTCTCAGGTGAGGAAGCATGAGATGGGCAGGTCAGCACTTTTGGTGTTGCTCATTAGAATGACTCACAGCTTGGGTACAAAGCCAGGTAGATGAGGATTAGTCACTGCTCCTTTCAGCTGGTCAGAGCTCACCTCCTTCCAAAGCCTGAGTTAGCAATTGCCACCTTTGCAGACTACAGGGTAGCCAGACTTGCAGCAGGGCTCATTACCATCATTTAAGCTCATAGAAATCACCCTGTGGTGGGACACGACGGTGCTGCAGATGGGCCAGGAGGGATGCTCTGGCTTCTCTGCTCCATCTGCTTTCTCTGATTCCCACCAGCGGCTGGCACATCAGCTTTCCACCATCCTGTGCAGGAACTGCTGCTCCCTGCACAGGGAACAGTCACTGTGTGGGTGGTTCCCAGGCTGGAGACTGCCAGGCTTTAAGCCACCAAATAACTTTGCTCCACAGCAGCCACTTGTGTGAGCCAAGCTCTGGGTCTGCCCTTCTCACAGGGCCCAGAAGTCACTGAGGTCATTTCGGGGAAAGAAAGCTCCAAGGAAGGTATGAAAGAAAGACATCTATGTCCTCAAAGACTCATAGGCACTTGCTGCTGCATGAAATCAAGGGTTCTATTTGCACCTTTTAAAAGCCAGGCTGTGGATTCCTCCCAGGGTAGCACACACGGAGGGCTGAACAGCAGAGCCCCAGAAAGGTTCCTAAGTGTTATCTCAGGTTTTGCAAAGAGGCACATTACAAACACCTGAGGTATCCCAGCTCCTTTATCTCTGCTCTGATAATGAGTGTTTTGACCTTAGCTAGTCTTCCCCACCTCCTTATCTGTATAAACCCACCATTTCAGAGACAGTATTTTTGGTGCTGCATTGCTGACTCCTGCAACTTGGGCAAAACAGCTCCAGAAATCAGGAACTTGTAGGTCAACATTTACTAACCTTGTATTAAACTGTGTGGTCATTATTACCCCTCTGTTTCAGCATGCACTTGGCAGTCACTGTGAGCTCATTTGCACAAATACCCACTCATGTCTGTACTTTCATCACACTGGTTCACTAAAATAGCTCCCATATGGGAAATGCATTTCCATGGATAGTTTTCTTTTTCCCCAGCCATATTGCTTGTATATCTCCTTCTCCTTTGGCTGTCAGACCTGCATGGCACCAAATCACCAATCTCTCCTATGTTTGGCAGGGAACTAAGGAGCATTTCCATATTCCCCCACATTGCTAATGTTCTTATTCTTAGTATTTGGGATGTCAGAAAACAGGTGGAGAAAGAAAAGGAGATTTTTGCCAAAAATGCATGCCCTTGTTCTTAAAAAAAAAAAAAAAAAAAAAAAAATCATGATTCGGGCATTAATTCATCCTCCAATTATTAGGGAGATGGTGAAGATAACCCTATAAATAACAGGCACTACAGCTGCTCATTGAAAGATCACTCCTGTAACAAGCCACAATAAAGCAGTGTATTTACAAGGATGTCTTCAGAAAAAAATCAGCAGGGGTGGGGGGAGAGAGAGAAGAGGAGAAAACATCTGACCAAAAATTGTAATTAATCTGTGGAGGAGCAGGTGACAACTTAGGAGATCCAAGAATGCTGTTTTCATAGTCATGAAAATAGCCCTGAACACTGCAGGTCTGCATTCAGGCCACCAAAAGAGAAATCTTGTGAAGCAAGCAGGTGGGGCTGATTTTAATGCAAGGAGGAAGTGTCTCTGAAGTTATCAATTTTCTTTTCAAAAAGAGTCTTGCAGCAGGCAAGGATCAAGTAATTACTTTGCCCCTGTTCACAAGATATCTCAGAATAGTAACAGACCACACACCCAGGAGATGATTAAAGGAAGCCAGGGGTCAGGAACACAGAAAAGCTTGTGATACAGAAGAGAAGATTTGCATGGCCATTAATATTTCATGACTTACAAGCCATGTGGTTCAGAACAAATATCTGCACAATAAAGCAGAACTCCCTGCCATCAGGTTGCATATTTCAAGACATACCTGAGTCATAAAGGTATTATTTACATGCCTTTACCCACAAAAAGAATGCAAAACTGTCTGAATCCTTATACCTACCATAGAGGAACACAGAAAGCCTTTCTGAAGGCTCAGCAGGATTTAAGTGGGGCCTCTGCCCTCTGCTAGACCTCTGCACAGAGTGAGTTTCAGCCTAAAAGCAAAGTATAAGCAGCGTGTTTCATACTGCAGGCCTATTAGATTCACTACAAAGGAAAAGAGCTGCTGCACTGTCAGTGTGTCTCTTCAGCCTCTACTCCAACCCATGAAACAAAAGTGCTATTTATATGCAAGTGTACAGGTAGCAGTGCAGACGAGATATTGTATTCTCTGCCATTATTCCCATTTTAGACACATCAAAGCTGGTAATAGAATTAAAAAAAAACAACCCAACAAAACAAAACACCAAACCATAAGCGACTGCTTTTCTCCCAGTGAAAAGAACAAGACGTGTCAGGGGTTAAGCAGAAGTTTTTCATCCCTGGATTTTGGCAATTATGCCTGGTGAGATTTCACTCCGGGAAGACAGAGTTTATTGTGGTGGCATAAGCAGGCCCTTTCCTCACAACCAAAGCTCGGAATTTTCCCTGCCTGCACTTGCCTGTATGTGGCTGGAATAAGCAAGTGGAGCGAGCTGTTGGGCTGACTCACCGGCACAACCAGACTCTCCTGCTGCTGCCAGCCACAGACAGAACTTTCTTCCTGCCTTTGCACCTGGGCTCTCCCTTTCCCAAGCTGCTATAAGCAGCGAGGCTGCTGACTTGAAAGGAATGGTGAGAACCAGAGTGACATTGCTAAACCGCCCAAAGGAATTGCTCAGAGCAGGGAGGCATGTCAGCATTGCTTGTCAAAGCTGCTGCTTCTCTGAGTCTCTCAGTGCTCTCTCTGTGTGTGTGAAGAAAAAGGTGAGAAGAAATGAGAAGTTGTGGGGAGGGGAAAAAAAAAAAATTAAAAAAAAAAGCACTGCACCAGAATTGCATCCACTGTTTTACTGACAAGAATAAAAGTCCTTGCTTGGGGAATTTATAGCCAAAATGAGTCTAATACCACAGGGCTTGACTGCCCTGATTGAGTGCTTTGCAAATTACTCACATGAGCAGCCCCACTGACTCCGTCTGAAGGATTCTTCCACGTGCACAGTCTGGCTCACAGTGATTAGTGACAGCAAACTGCAAGGGGAAAGGCATGACAAGGGAGAAATTGCTCCAAGGCAACATTATTTACTGCTTCCCTCCCTCCTAAAAGGAGTCAGGTGTTTTGACTATTTCATTCATTGGCTTCACCTTTGTTTTAAACCAGGTGCTTGCCAGAGTGGAAATTATTTATTTCAAGGTTCCTTCACACAGGGAAGTCTGAAGACAAATCTGCAGCAGGTGAAAGTCCTACTTCATAAATATAATTTATTATTATCATTGTGGGGCACATGGCAACTAGTAAAATGCAGTTGTTTACTTCACCAAGGTAAAATTTTGGAAGAGTCTTGACTGAGGAGGTAATTCTCCACCTGAGGAGGTAAATTCTCCAACTTCCACTACACTGCTGTTGGCCAAAACTGTTTGGTTGCTAGCTGTGCTGTGGTTGAGTGTGACCAGGGATAAACTGGTTAATGTTGGATTTTGCTGAGGTTAATGATGTGGCTGATGAGGTGATTTTGTTTTATATCTATCTGCTAACCCTGGTTCTTTCTTGAGAAACCCAAAGTTGTCTCTCACAAATGGCATTTGTCTCCTTCCAAAGCAAATTGAAAATTCACTGAAAAATTTGCATGCTGAATGTAACCATTCACAACTACAGGCCTGAAGCTGCAAAAACTGTTGTTCTTGCTTCAAAGTTAATTATTTTAAGGCATTTCACTTCCAAAAGTTGTATGTTACGCTGAGAGTTGGAACACTGTGAACCTCGCATGGCTGCAGAGCAGACCTCACTCCTGCCAACCAGGTTTTCAATAGAATCCCATTTTTTTCTCAGTCCTCCCAGGTCTCAAGTGCTGTCAGTGCTGCCCACTTCTACATTTCACTGGTGAAGAGACAAAGCAGCTGCATCTCTCTCCCTTTGCTTCTCCTTGGACTTGCCAACTGTGAAAAATGGGACTGCAGCTCCGTCCATCCCCAGTGAGCCTGTGGGACTCAGACTGTTATGAACACAATCACAGAATACCAGGTTGAAAGGGATTGCAAGGACCATCTAGCCCAACCTTTCTTGGTAAAAGCAAGGTCTAGACATGGGCTAGTACACTCTCCAGCTCAACCTTAGTGTCCAGAACTGGAGAATCCACAATTTCTCTGGGGAGGTTATTCCAATGGCTGCTGTCCTCCTTGTAAATAATGTCCTCTTGTGCCCAACCAGAATCTTCCCAGGAGTAACTTGTGCCCATCATTTCTTGAGATGACCATCCCTTGAGACAGCACTACTGGTAGATACCCTCAGAGGTGATCTGGTCTGAGACCAGGACTCAGCAGGCCTAGGAGATTCTGGAAACTATATCATAGGTTTGACTAAGTAAGAAGTCCAAGGTATTTTGTTTTGCTCTCATGCTTTATTCTCAAGTACATTCAAGATGGTGAGACACTTGGACATTGTGATGATACTGGAGTGCACTCAGCATTGTACTGCTCGAGCACTCTACAAACTCCAATGTGGCCATCCACAGCTTACACTCTGCTGGGGCTCTCCTGTTAACCTCATTTCCCTGATAGGAAACTGAGAGACAAAGATTCAGAACAAGAGCACCAAAGGTACTTGAGTAAAAGAGTAGCTTTGATCATGGGTGGCAGGGGAATGCAAAAGGCAAAGTTACAGCCACACATGCTATGCATGTGAGGACAGGGGAAACACGCCCGAGACAGACGGACCCAAGCTGCCCAGCTGGTTCCCGTGGGTGTGGTGGAAGGACGGGGATTTATTGACCAGGGCTTCCCCTCTGCACTCAGGTAGGTTTATTGTCTCTGGGTACCAGGGGTTTTCTTTCTGGATGATGTTGTTGCTTGAAACTGACAAAAGCAGGTAAGGCAGACTGTGAAAAAGATTCTTTTGAGGAAAATCTCGGTGACCACTCTCTGTATCTTGACGCATCACTTAAGGTGACGGTGGTATTTTGTGGATTTGGCGGCAGGGGTCTTGCCCAAAACTGCACAAATCATCAGCAATGGAAGAAGCATCTGAAACTCAGGTGTTCCAAACATTAGACTTGTACCCTCAGTATAATTCTCTTTGATCTGCTTGGACTCACTTGTAGGTAAATCAGGCTTTCTAAATAATGTCACTTTTGATCATCCTGATCTAGACCTTAAGTCTTGCTTGTTGTCTTTCTGTGCCACCTCACCATCCTAATGAAGGGAGAATTTGTCTAAGAAATGCAAGACAGTACAGAAGGGGGCAGGGCAGAACCTTAGAATAAAAGAACAAGAAATTCAAATTAGGCTGAAGAAGGGAAAATTTCCAACAGAGAAATTAACAAGCTTGCTCAAGGTAACAGGGAGATATGGTAAACCCGTTCTTCAAGGCCCAAGATAATTTCAATTTTCTTCACTTAAAATTCCAGCCTACAGTCTCTGATGAACTTCTTGTCAACACAGTACGGGCTTGACAGGGCTACTCTTGTTTAGGGTTGTCTCCTCTTCTTGGCTCATATGAAGTCCAGAGTAATTTTCAGTTCAGGACAGGGTTCAAAGCTCTGACACTATTGTTATTCTTCATCTTCTTTCAGTCCACACTGGTATACATTTCCTATTGTCTCTCAGAAACAAAGCTGAAGATCTGCTTCATTTGTTGTCTTTCAGAGAAAGAATCAAAATTGTCTCATCACTAAGGTTATATGGGAAAAGTCACACAAGGGCATGCAAGTAATGGCCTTGGGGCCCCCTCAGCAGTGCTGGACTCCCTCTTCATGAAACATCATGAAAATGAGCCAGAGATTAACTAGAGCAGTATGCATGTGAAGGTCTCCAGACTGCACCCATATTTAAAAACAGGACATGGAATTTGCCACAACAATTAACATGCAGTAACATTTCTGAACTGGTAGCAACATTTGAACTTTCAATGGTTAGCAGATAGGCGAACAAATGAGCTGTGCTCCCTGCATCACAAATTTACAATGTTTTGTAATTGGAAATCTACAACATCTGAGGTCAAGATCTTAAAAAGGCTGTGCTCTATGAAAAGGCACATACATAGGAGTGATCTGCAGTTACCTCGTCATTTCACTACCTCTGAACTGCACAAGGCAGTCTCAGTCTCATGAAAACCTTGTCTGGAAATCATAACTGGAAAGGTGTAGACAACTAACAAGATAAATATGACACTAACATTTTATTGTAGTTTTCTAATACACACAACACAGTGAGACTCTAAAACAGTGATCCAGGTATCTTTATCATATATTAACACATTTCCCATAATACTCCTGCTCACTCAACCTGCCTTTTTACTGAAGTAACTTCAATTACAAACAAATCCCTTTAAACCACTACTCTAGGAGGTACAGACTGATGTATCTGTCATGATATTAAGAAGACCTGGATACAAAAGATAGGGATTCATTTTCACAAGTATGAAAGCAAACCAGAATCAGCACTGAACACTTGCTTGCTCAATGCCTGACCTATGGCAGGAGGACCTGGGAACTTCCTACCTTCAGGAAGTTAATAAACCATCTGCTAAATAAAGGCCATCCTCAGTGGCCTTTATTAGAAAATCTAATCAGAAAATCTACAGAATTAATTCTGAATTCATTCACAAACAAAAATATTTTTTCTGCTTAGCCTCTTGTCTGTATAAGGTGCTTAAAAATACATGAACTTTAGAGAAAACACCTCAATTTATTGATAAGTTGCTGAAATGATGCAGTGTTGAGGTGTGCCATTATTTGATTTTTTTTTTTCTTGAACCTCACCTCTGAGTTTATCCAGTTTACTCTTCAAGGTAGTAACCTTATTTATTGCTGAAGATGAAAACACTGAACATACTGTGACAGAAATTAAGGACAAATATATGCTATGCTACCTTGTAAAAAAAAAACAAAACAAAAAAACCAAACAAAAAACCAAAACCCACCTTCCTTGGGAGTTAATTATTTGTGATTGTTAATTTTTAGAGTTCAACTCAACAGGAACTGGCTGTCAGTTGTCTGCTTTTAACTGTTTGAGAACTTCACAGGGTCACCAAGAAAACAGTTGGACTAAGTCTCTTTTTACTTTTGCTGGTAGACCTGAATGCCAACATGAAAGAGTAATTTCTGACACTGCACTTTGTACTCTTTTCTATCAATGTCTGTCATTATTTTGACGCTGATAATGCTTAAGTTTGTACTGCCTCAAGGCATCTACAACAAGAAGCCATTTATTAGTGCCAGGCCATCCCCCATAAACATACCAAAACATACAGACAGTGCTGGTAGAATGGTGATAAAGTCTGTTGAAAAAAAATTTCTAAACTCCACATCTAGCTGTAACTTGCAGACCTATAAATGCAATTCCTAACATGAACGTGACCATAAACAAATATTACCGACTTGGTGCAAGAGGTAAGAAAGGTCAAGACAATTCTGCTCTCTAGGGATGCAGATGGATGAAGGAGGGGGTTTGCACAGTGCAGCCAGAGACAGCACAGGAGGTGAGGCTGTGCCCCCACTCCAGGCCAGGAGTTCAGGGTACAGGCAGCCGGCACTCAGAGTAACAGCAAAGATGACAAAGGCTGCTTTGCCTGCTCGAGTGGCATATGCCAAACAGCATCCCTACATTCTGTGAACTTCCAATACTACTGGCTCAGATACAACTATATGCTACTACTTTGGTGGAACTCATCATAGAAGGTGTCTTCAAAGACAAATTATGCCAAATTTTTCATCCTTGATAAGTGCAGAAGTGTACCTGAACACTGGTGTTTAGCCTCCTCTCCCCTTCTCTATGAGACTTCTAAAGATGCCACACTTAACCTTATCTACTTCACGTACTTCTGAAGCAAACTTTTTTTATTTAAGCAGTGTAAAATAGAAGGAATTTTTAGCAAAGAATACCTTGGTAAAGAAATTGTCCTTAACTAAAACTAAGCATCATCACATAAATATTAAGGAAAATACAGAACACCATAATCTAGTTCTTCTACAACATGTGTTTCTCGCTAGGCTCACACTAGGTGGGGTGGCAGACATCTTCATTTTCTACAGTAATCAGAAACTATGCCCCAAACCAGTGTGTTTATGTTACAGTAAAGTAGTACTTCTTATTTGCTCTGAACATAACAAGTATAACAGTTATGCTACAAAATTACAGTATCCCCAAAATCATGTGGTTATCTTTGCACAATGTGTAGAACTGATACATCCACAGACCCATATGCAAAAAGTGTATTGCATGTTGATGATACATAATGCATACTTCCTTCATTTACAGTTACAAACAGCATATGCAATAAGAAACTATTAGGCAAAATATACCCTGATAATCAGATGACCATGAAAGTTTAAGCCTCCTCAACAATTAACACCTTCCATAACATTGCTAGAAGCATTGATGAAAATTTAAGTGTGAAAAATGTACATTCTTTATTCTGCGGTTTAGATACAGAATAAAATTTAACTTTTCAGAAAATGAAACTATAGCTATAGCTTTGAGAGCTGTCAGTTTTCTTTTGAGGATAAAGTACATGCACTTTTTCCAGTTACTTTATTGCACATAATGTACAGTCATAAATGGTGTTTATTTACATGTGTTTTGGCAATGTCCATGTTTGCTTTTCCCCTCAGAATACATTATTTTGCACAAACAAAACCTTAAATGTTTCACACAAACTGCCATAATACAAGTCCAAGCATATATGTATATATGTCGCTTTACTGTTGCTGTACTTTCAATTAATTCTACTAAGAGTTTCAGATCTCAGTTAATCTCTGCCTTGGGAGGCAGACTCCTCGCAGTTAGTCTGTTGTCAGAGACGGACACCCGAAGTGCAGGCACCAAGAAATTAGGACTGCAGCCTGCTGTGCCTAAGCCCCAGCCCCTATGCACCACCTGCAATTAGTGCGCAGGCACAGAGAAGGAAGAGCACTGTACTTTCGGTAACCAGTTTGATTCAACATTGATCACCACGCGGTAATGTTATGGGTCATGCGTTATTTGGATAGTGTTTGAGAAAAAAATGTATCAAACATATTAAAACAAAACAGAAATTCCGGGAACAGTGTATGTACTCCCAGCCCTAGGAATGTGTTACTCAGATTCCATTCTGTACAATGTGCTATTTCTGATAACTGGTATTTTTATCCAGACACAAAGGACTCAGTTTCATAACTCATAAGTTTCCCCCAAGTTAATTTCTTAATGGATAGTAACACACTTCAATGTTTCCCTGCATTTTCAGGGCAGAAAACCTTTTAGTGGTCCCCCTCATGGAGTACAATCTGGTAATAAACCTTTTGCTACATGAAGATTTTGGAAAAAAGGTATATTCAAATAAAAGATCAGTATTGTCAGTATACTGAACATATGCTCATTAAAAATATCTTAAGGATGTTCTTGAAGGCACTTCATAATATCCACAAAAATACTCTTGAAGAAACCAAATCTGTAATTTGGTACAACTTAAGATGTGAACAGCATCGCTCAGATTTTACTTTTAAAGTCTAGATGATATTTTTGTTTATATTCTCACCTACAAAAAAACATTTACCCTAAGATAAATCCCACTTTAACGGATCAAAGAGCAATTATCTAATTGTCTTGAATGTATGACCTTTCAAACATTAAGACAATTTAATCTCAGAATGATAAGAAAAAAAAGAAGCTAACTTCAGTGATTTAGCAATATTGAAGTCATCCTCAAATTCGGTGATAAAAACAATTCGTACCTTTCCTGTAAGCAGGCAAACTATAAAATAGTTAAATTTTCAGATAGGCACTGAGGTAAATTGAGAAATACCTTTGGCAGGCAACAATAATGAATATATTATTTTGATTTTAGAGTTTTCCTAATTTTTCAGTCCTTCAGCTTTAAAGTACTACAAAATTTACAGCAACTTCAACTACTGCATATACTGAAAAATGAGATGAAAATGCACTGTGGACAAAGGATGACAGTAGTTAACACCTATTGCTAAAAACACAAAATAATAAAAATATTACAGAGAAACAGTAGTTCTGGAAATAGAAGTATTCTTCACTATAAAACATTAAAATTTTGTTCCATCTGAATAGTTTCACCTATACTGGACAGAGTACTTCACCAAACTATGTGTGTGCCTCTGAAAAAATTCTTTACGAATATAAATTATTTACTCTGTAATGACACTTGTTCTACTATCCCGTCAAAAGGTCCTGATATTATCTGTTATAAATAGCTAATATTCTTACCATCTGCCTGTGGCTGAGTTTTAGGATAGCAACATGATCTGTTAAATTAAAAAAGAAAATTCTGCAGAAGTGAAACTATTCAAAATGAATTAGTATTTCATCTCTACCTAAAAGTTTTGTAAAACAAAGAACTACATGCCAATAGAAAACTAACAAATGTCATCAAAGCTAGACTATTTTTCTCCATAAAACAAAGATGCATAAAATTTTAATTACTAGCAATACTGTGAGAACTCTATTTATAAAGTTTTATATTGCATGTATTTCAAGATAAATAGTTTGAAAAGTCATAAATTAAAGGAGGAATTTAAACAGATTCAGATTCCTCATCTGAATTTTTACTATCTACAGGAAAAAAATGGATTTTCAGGAACAAAACTGTTGACATCTGAAAAGTTATCAACATTGAGGAGATCCCTCAACACTAACAGTAATTACTGCCCACTCAAGGTCACAAATCTAGAACTACCTGGGAAATGTAAAGCAGCCTCAGTCAGTGTAGCTCTAAGAAAGGGGAAGCATATCTGTAAAAATATTTGCATAGATGTACATTCAAAACAGCATTTTCACCATTTCAATTCCCTGCATTCATGTTGCTCCAGTCATCCACAGGGATAAAGATCACATAAAGGCAGCTCTGGAATTTGAAATGGATGTTGCTTGGTAATTTAGTGAAAGGTGTATTTTTGTACTTTCTGCAGTCACTAGGAAAAGATCCAGTCTGACCTTTGGCTTACAGAAGTTGTACTCCCCTGAGCTAGGCAATACTGATAGACTTCAGCAGAAGTACCAAAAATAAAGCCACTTGAAACAGCGTGGTATAAATAAGGCACTTTTGCCAAAGGAAACCCCCAGGTTTTGTGTTTCAATGTACAGCAATTCTATCCAGAAATATTTTGTGCTTACAAACGTCACGTGATGCAACAGTGAATCAGGTGCCAAAACCAACAAATCATGAATTACTGTGCGATTAACTGCAACCTCTGAATGGTTCAACAAAGAATCAAACTGGTTTCTGTACACCGTCACGATTTACCAATACACTGGCATTTTTTGCTCTTTTGCTGAGAGCCAACAATAATTATTTCAGAGAAGGAAAAAGAAAGTGTGGAATTAGTAATGCAGATGCTGAAAGGCAAGTGGCAAGACTCTACAAGAAGAATGCCTCAAAAATGCTACTTTGTTCCCATTTCTACTGGCACCTATTCCCCAAGGTAAAAGGCCAGAATGACCAAAGCCAACTTAAAAGTAGTGTGCAGAATGTCAGCTGACAAACAACATAAAAACAAGTCACGTTGTGTTATCTGTGGTCACGTTCTTCAGGGTTAGTCCAGTAACTCGACTTTACATTCTTCCGTCTTTACTTGTTTATTTTAATTAAACATGTAATGGTTAATAAACAGACATAATCCAGAGTTAGTAGGTTGGTATTATAACATTTATTAAAATAATGCTATGGGTTAATAGAAACGGCAAAGAACCAAAGAATTAAAATGCAAGCTATGTAAAAACCCAACTAAAACCCAAATATGTCTAATGTATTCATCCAGTAGCTAACTAAAAGCCCAAGAAAGACAACACTCCCAATATAATAAAGTACTGCAAAACAATTGGCAATTTTTCAGTTATCAAAATTGTGGGTTTTGCATTTTGTATCCTTTTTTCTCAATCAGGAAAAAAATTCTTTTGAATGTTATATAACATACATATAAAACAAGATAGAAAAATACATTATAAACTTGTAACAATGGCTGTAAATACATTATCTTACATGTTTCTCATAGGCAATAGGTTGGTTATGGTACATACATAGCATGAAACTACTAAGATAATAAAGAATAGACAAATACATGTCATCTGTACGGTTACATACAAGCGACACTCCCATCTACCCACTCTAAAAAAATTACATAATACTGTCAGAAAGAAGTCTTAAAACTACTTATTTTAATAAAGAAAAAGTCATTAAAGAATGATAATACTGAGAACCAAGGCATTCAGAGATTTCAAAAGTCATGCTTTTTTTTTTTAAGCTGATCCAAAATTTTGTCAACTAAGTTTTCAGAAGTTTGTTCAGAGCAAACATTACTTTCACATGTCACACATCTATTCCATAAACTTCCCCTCCCCCCCCAGTAAAAGACCTTTGATAAATGTCTAAAATGTCCAGGTTTTATCATAGTTGAGATGAAACTGGATCAAATACTGGTATTGTTTTAGCAAATCTCTCTTCAAATGTTCGAGTGTCGCAAGTTTATTCAACCAACCAACCAAAATAAAATCAAAATGGCACAGCATATACTGTAAATAAAATCAACACAACTGTATGTGTAACAGGAAGACAAAGCTGGTGGCACAATAAACAAAAATCTAGCTGAATACGAAAGGATGAATGTCTATTGCATAGTAAATAAACTGATAATTATTTCCAGGTGAGACAAGATGTTAGATGAGGTCACCATGCAGGTGCTTAAAAATGTAAGCCCTCTTAGCTTACTATTGACCTTTCATTTGGAAGCTGTGAAGATTTGCAGGAGGAGAATAAGTTGACAAGAGGGGAGTAAAATTATCACCTGATATTTGCCAAGTTTAGTACTGAGCCCCACAATGTAACGCTTAATGTTTTCAGAATTAAATACTGTGCGTTCAACAGCTTCAGCTCTTGCAATTGCCCAGCTATTCGAACCTCATGTAGAAACAAGGGTTAAAAGTAAGGTATAGCTGGACTTCAAATGGCTGAAGTCCCTCTCCTGCTTATCTTTTCAGGAAAAGACAATGGGCCAGATCTAACAATAGTCAAAGAGGAGCTGAAAAGTAAAGCAAAGCAACTTTGGTGCTGTTTGCCACTGCAGGAGCTGCTCCTGGAAACTGGGGATGTGCTCAGTCACTGACTGAAAACTCGCTAAGCACTTTCAGTTTCGTTATCTGCAGAACATCCGTTTTCGGGGTGATGCCGAAGCCTACTACAGTTGATGCAATATTTATTTCAACCAGAATCAAGAAAACTCCTCTCCATCCCTGAACAAAAATGACGTAACTTCCAGCTCTACAAACATTTGTCAGCTAATAATCTCCTTTAGCATGAGACAGTCTGTATCACAGAACCCTTTGGTTTACGTTGCACAAGTACGGCATTTGCTATGATTTAAAAAGTAGAGTGGCTGAAATAATAATGGGCTGGTCTGATGAAAACTTAGCAAATACTTCACTTGATGAGATTTTGGCAAAGTCACATCACACTAGTATGGCAAAAATCAGGTAATTAATATGGTCAACTCATCATTTGTCTTCCCTCACAGCTTCTTTCACATACTGGGCGACTGAGTGGCATGCAGTAACTTGTCTGAGGGAGAAGCTGATTATACAAGACATTTGACTAAATGACCATGAAGAAAATAAGGCACTTCCTTTTCTTTAGACTTATTCCAATACTTAAAAAATAAAAAAGAAAGACTAAAAGGCTCTTTTGGTCTTTTGTTTCTTGACAACCACCAGAAAAAATCATTTAATGAAATAAAGGGTTTCTTTGTTCTTTTTTTCTTTTTTTATAACACTTGAAAGTATAAAATGCTACATTTCCAAAAATATATTTTTTTTCTGCACCAGCACCCTTGTATAGTAAAAGTATCTACTTTTTTGTTCATTTTGTTTCAATGCACTACACTTTATCTACATTTCATTACATGTATACAGCAAATAGGCAAGCATGGCTTTTACATCCTTAATGAATTTTTTTCTATACAGGGAGGTTTAAAAAAAATATTTGAACAGTTTGCCCAGTAATGTGACACATAATGCATGTACCTTGTTCTCATGTAATCTTCCAAGGAGATTAAAATATGGTTAAAACAATTTAAACTTGTATTTCGCTTTAATAGTGTTGCTGTTTTGTTCTCTGCATTAATGTAGTTCTGAAAAGTCATCGTAATCTGCATTTCATGGCACACTTTCCTTTAAAACGTCCAATTTGGCAGGCAATAGAAAAAAGGCTGCAACATCTGCCCTTTGAGGGCACTGGTAGTGACTAAACAGCATATCAAATTTTGAATACTTTTTGGAATCCCTTCCCCAATGACATCCCTGACCAAAGGTTCATGCATGATGCATCATCACACAGTACATTCAGAGAGAGCTTTGACTTTTTTTTTTTTTTTTTTTTTTTTTTTTTTTCTGAGAAGAAAAATATTCCTAGAAGTCTCTCACAGTAACTGCCTCTGTCATTGGGTAGTTAAGGGACATCTGTCTCCATCTCGTGCGAGGCCTCCTTACCGTTCGCTTGGGGCGGGACACTAGAGGATGATCAGTGCGGAGGGATGAGTTGGACCTTATTGCTTTACTACTATTCAGTGCAGGTTCTAGAACCACTTTCACCCAAACAGGAGAACAACAAAAAGCGGAGTTGGAGGACAACAATTTCTTTGTCTGTTTTGTTAGATGGTAAGACGAACGGACAAGTGCCCCAGCTCGCTGCACTGAAGACAGGCAAGCAAAGGCGTTTACCAGTTAACTGATCAGCAGGCAGGCATGGTCAGGTCATCATTGGGTGAAGAGTTCAGAGGTCAGAAGGTCATAGGTTAGTTGCCGGTGGCGGCTGGGTGGTTAGAAACAAAAATAAAAAAAAAAATAAAAAAACAAAAACAAAAAAAAAGAAAGAAAAGATAGAGAAGAGATTAGTTCCAGCTAGTGACGGCTTAATGACAACATGAAAACTAATCACAACTAATAAAAAAAACAAGCATGTTTAATTCTGACATACTGATCGACACCATCTACAGAATGCAATAAAATCATGACAGCCCTCCATCATGATTTGGACACGTGAAGGAGAAGCCCACTCCCACAAAACCGGTTAACAGGAGAAATAGAGATAAAATATGACTAACGACTAATGGTTAGTAGCAGTCGATGAAGGAAATTGGAAAACAAAAAACGATGAACAGTTTCTGAACTGGGTAGAAGATTTCTGGAACAACAGTCAGTGCACAGCATCAGTATCTGACTGCTATTAAGCATTAGTACCTCCCCAGGTGCAAGCATTAAAGCAACTATTAATGATGGATGTGATTATTAATAACTGGTTGTTAAAAGAATGGAGTCATCTAAGGAATTCTGGACTTAGAGAAACAATTTGGTTCAACAAACTATGGGCCAAACAAAGGGTTTTTGTTCAATAAATTTTTTATTGCCTTTCATTTATTCTATTTACAAACAACATGGAATTTCTTGGCCTCATGATACAAAGCAGTACTATAAACTGTAGTCTAGCAACGTAGGCATCATCGTGGAAACCAGGAAAACGCTCAGCCTGCTACTATAGCTAGCATTTTCCCGTTCGAAATACTATTTTACACATATAGGACACTTATAAAATGCACTTGCATGTAAACACTGTAGAAGTCCTGCCATTTTAAAGTCTATACTTAAAAAGCTCTAAGTACATGAAAAAATAGAGAAAATATCTAATTGATACTAATAAGGCATTTTAAAACTACAAACAGCTCTCTTTATTCATTTTCAAAGCTAATACTCTGCAAATACAATAAAATCTGACATTTCATATACATTCCTGCTTTATATTTTTATATTTTAAAAGAAGCCACCTGTAAATACTATTTTCTTTTGCAAAAAAAAGGAAAAAAGAAAAAAACAACAAAACAAACAAACAAAAAAAAACCCAAAACCACAAACAAATTACAGTAAAACATAAAAAAGTTCTCAAGTGGAAAGTTATCATTCCCAATGTTCTTGAGCTATTCCTTCTTTAATCATTCTCTCGCATTCTCCTTCACCAAACTTGGTCCACTTAACAGTAGTATAATTTTTTTTTTTTTTTAAGACTCATTCAACAGCTTAATTAGAGCTAATAAATTCTGAGGTTGATAAAAGTTTCTGTACTGTTGCCACTTTGACTAAGGCAGAGGAGATGAAAGTGAGAAAGATATTCAGTGCAAAGTCAGATTTGTGCCATTACATAAATGAAGTCCAGTAGGTGTAATATTCACAGATACCATCGATTTAACAATCTTTCTTGTGGGTTCATTTACTTTCACATAATAAAAGTGGCCTATCATTTAGGATACAGTTCATAACACTACAAAAAATTACTACTGTAACATAAATGAGACCAAACGCTCCCTGAATTTTTTTTTTTTAGAATCATGCTAAGTGGGATTTGTTTAAATTATAACAGCTGTTTCAAAAAGAAGAAAAATAAAAATAAATATTTTATGTGGCACAATCTTACCACTTTACAGGTATACTAGAAACAGACTCTTAAAGCATTTTGATACTCATTACAATTTGATTAAAAGGTATTAAAATTTATATATAAATTATGTGAAAATTGGTTTGGATAAAACATTTGAGAAACTTCTCAGCATTAATATTTCTTGTGGAGTTTAAAATCAAAGCAAGCTACCTTTAAAAAATACCAGGACACCTGTGATACATCCTCTGCCAAGTCTCTGGCCTTCTACAGTACACACAGGTTTGTCAACTGTGCAACACCATTTACAGTTTATTACAATTAAATCAGTCAGTCTTTCTGTTATATGAATCAAATTCAATTTTGTAGTATTTATAAACTGGGGGTTTATTCTGAGTTAAAATGAGCTATGTTTTCCAACCCTTCACCAATTCTAGATGCTTAGTTGCAAAACATTTACACATTTGGGGATTCTTGCTTTAAATGCAGTGCTTATCTCTGGAAAAACAACCCAAACCCCAACAAAAAATCAAAATTATGCAAAGAATAAAAACTACTTAAAAAGTGAATGCAGTAGTACTACAAAATCATCTGAGAGTCAATTTAGAATTTTAAAAAAACCTAAGAAAACCACCAACTTTAGACCCGATGAATGCAAAGATAGATTTAGTGACACTTAACTAAAAAAAAAAAAAATTCCACATTGAAAAAAAAAAGTATTTCGGTTTGCTGACATTGCTTTTTGTGGCCATAGCTATAGGAATATCCTGGTGACAGAACAGCCAAATATGGCAAATACTGACAGTATTTTAATTCTACAATATAATTTTAGTACATTAAAAAAAAATTTAATGCTGAACAAAGTCATCACCAAAACCATTTGTGTGAGAGTTTTTAGGTATGTGCAGTGATAACTTACGATTTAAAATTCAAAATACAATGAAGTTCAGTTGAAAAATTAACTGGGATTATTTAGGTAAGACTTTAAGATAATGTTTTCCTGAAATACAAGCATGGTTTTTCTAAGAGAGAGGTATGCATATTTTATTCCACAGGAAAAAGACATGTATTTATTTATCTACTTAAGACAGTGGGTTTCCAATATTGTTAGAAATGAATGCTGGTTTATTATAAAATGGCTGTATTTTAAAAAAGGGTGAAATTATGCCAATAATTAATTTAAATTACTTTAAAGTGACCCAGATGAAACATCCAGGCCCTTCCAAATATACTTAAAATCCATGTTGAGCAAATATTACAATAATAAACTACAAAATGGTATTTTCTCCATCAAAACACCCCTATCCCCACTTTATCAGTGTATTTACTAGTTGTCTCAGGTAAATATCTAATTACTAAAAAGGTAGCTAAAATGTCTGTCACCCGAAACTATCACTGCAGCTCATGAAGCAACATTTGCAAAAAACTGGTTTTTTGCAGATCAGATCAAATTTTCAAAGACACCAATTTCTTATTTTCTTATCACCAATTTCTCTTGACTGAGACAGAAAAAAATAAAAGAGGAAATATTAAAAATTAAAACCTATTTTCTTTTTTACTCTCTCTATTTTTTTTTTTTTTTTTGGAAACATGGGCTGTGACATTAAACTGATTACATCCTCTTGCCCCACTGAAGAGTTATCAAGAAATGAGAACAAGCCAATGGGCTGCAAGTAGTGGGCAGTGATATAAAACAATCTTACAGAAAACTATACTAGTGTCCTGTATCAGCTTTAGGCTTTCTGTAAAGCCTATTATATCAAAGATAAAAATGTTACATAAATATACCAAATATCCAGAAGGGCCTCCTTTACTGTATTGACCAGAATCTGTATTCTCTCTTGTAGTTAATTTATGGAAGGTTGTGAGAAGTGTGGTCAATGTTAGGAGATGTCAGATCTGTCACTGGAATTTGGCTTTTGAATTCTACAATATAATGGCAATCTGCACAACACTGATTTGGGTGAGAGCAGAATAATAATACTTGGCACATAATGCTTTGCATCCTCAAAGCCCTGTACAAAACAAGAACCCCCACAACACCCCTGTGAGGTAGGGAAGTATTATTATCCTTATTTGACCAATGGGAAACCATACACAGAGAGATTAAATGACTTGCTGAAAACCACAGTGAGTCAGCAGCAGGGATGGGATAAGAATTCATCCCCCACACTGCTTCTTAGCCAATGTCAATAAACCGAAAATATCAGTTTTCTCAATTAGCTTAAACACTTCATTCAGGGGTCCAAAGGCATGACAATTGAGTAACAGGAGAAAAATGAAGATTTACTTTCCATTCAAGGGTTAAAGAGAGATGCCCAAATATTGGATGTCATCTCACCAACAGGTCTTCAAAAGTTGTTTCTCCTTCAGGTTACACATTTTAGCAGCAAAAGACAAATACCAAGAAATAGATTTTGGAAAAAAAACCCAAAACCAAACCAACCAAAACACCCTCCCTTCCCCTACCCATACTAATTCAAACTCAAACAACTTTTGAAGTTATCTTCACAGCCCTTACCTTTCTGAATTCAGTTAGGTATCTGAGAACATGCATCCTCCTCATAATATACAGTACAGTGGCTCAAAAGTTTATTGGAAAAAAAGGAATCTAAATCTTCAGATTTCTCCAAACACAGACAGGAGGCATTTATTCCTTTACTTCTTTCTCATTAAGCAACCATCCATTCATTTTGTTTTGCAACACCAATCTGATATTTCCACGCCAATTAAAAGAATGAACCGGGGGCGGGGCAGGGGGGAAAGAGGGGAACCTGACCAAATTAATTATTGCAGCACTGATTTCATAGCGTTTCCTGATGCAGACAGATGTTTCATTTTTAAAACCCAATCAGTTATAGAATTTCTGTTAGATACATCAAAGAATATATATTTAGTTGAGCTGGGAAAGCCAAGTTTAGAAATTTTTTTTAAAAACTGCAAGCATTCCCAAAGCTTTAAAATAATAACCGTCCAGGTTTTTGAGAAAAATCATGAATGGGTCAAGACCGGGTATTTGGTTAACCAGCTGTGGTGTTGCAAATCTCATGTTCACTCAAAGCACTTCTTACAAACAAGAACTGCAGAACTAAACTAACCTCGGTCTGCGGTCACAATCCTTTGGTAAGGATGGACACGCATATCGTGCCTTCGAACTTTAGTAGCCACCGCACCTAGTTAAATTGCAATTACCAAGACAAAGTTAGAAAACATTCACAGAAAACATTAACAGCAGGTTTATCAAAATGGATTTAAATGATCATTAACTACAAAAGTTCATTTTAAGAAAAGCAACAAGTTAAGGCACAGTAGTTTCAAATCTTAATCTTAAAAAGGAGTTTATCTGTGCAGATTAATATTGCATTTATTTTAAACATCCTGGCCTTAACCTGTTTAATCCATTCATTTACAATCCCAAAATTACAGTATTTCATGAAATCTATTAGACCCAAGCACATTTAAGCTTTACTAGTCACATATTCACTGAAGTGCCTTTCTTGCAGCAGGACTATTTTAAATAATGCCAACTTTAATACTGACAATTATTTGCTAACTTTAAGATCACTTCCAGTTCTACCACAAAAAAAAGTTTTAAAGCAATTCTTCAAGCCTACAGATTGTGATTTTAAACTTTAAGTCAATAAGTATGAACTGCAATGAATTAGGTGATTAGTAAAGCAAACACTATAGAGAACACTTAGCAGTCAGTATACTACCATACACTCATAAATTACAGCTACTCTGTAATAATAGGACCTAATCCAAATTAATAGCACTATTTTATTTTAAATCTATGTGCAAAAAAGTGCAAGTAAGTCACTGACTGCTAGGCCAAGCTTTTTTCAAGGCTGCTGAAAACTAAGCATTTGTTAAAATTCAGATCTGATGAAGGATCAGTTAAGACCGTTCTTGAATTCTTAGCCTTTCGTTGGGAAAGCCATACCTGAAGATAAAAGGAAGGGAATTCAAAGTTAGTCACCAACTAAAATTTGATCTCAACACCAACATCCCCAAAAATACTGACAGGGATGCATTTCTTCGCCATTTTTAACAGAATTATTCTAAAACAGCTTAAAGGTCCACCACACAAATGGACAAAATACTATTAATGAGAATGAGCATATAACAAAACTCAACGAAATCCAAATTTAATGCAATTGACTCTATACAACTGCTCAGATTATAGAGCAGATGTATTAAGAGTTATAGATTCTAGGCAGCTAAAGTGGGAGTGTGGGGTTTTTTCCCCTGCTCCCTTTTCCTTCTTTAAATAACTTTTTTTTCTGAGGTCTGTTTTGGGCAATACACCTCACACAGCTGGGTCCAAGAGTATACAATAGTTTCAGATGCCATTTTAGAAGTAATTTCAATTTTTCCCTCATATCTCTTTATAGAAAATCCTGTGAGAAATCCAAGTTCCCTGCATTGTAATAAACTTTACTCTGGAATGCTGTATTTCTTTACTTGCTATTAGCTGAATTCAGGAGAGGGGCTTGCCACTAACCACTACTTTAATGAGCTCTCTAACTGTGACTTTACCCCAGGATGTACCACAACTGGACTCACAGACTCGGGGTGGAGGAGCTAGGAAGAATATTTACATGTTTGTGGGAAATTAATAAATGATAATGTTATCATATGCTCGCAGAATTTTGGCAATGGGTTAACTGACAACAACCATAAGCTGACAGACGTATTGCATACTTTTGTCCTGCTAGAATTTTTGTTATTGATTCACTAATCCTGCAAGACAGAAGGCTGAAATACATTTTCTTTTTTACTGTACATAATGTGGAAACACGCACACATACAGATAACTCACCAAGTATTTGTCATGTGAAACACTGATTTTTTTGCAATACTTTCAACAAAATATTGACTTTGAACCTTATTGTCCAGTGTTCATTAGAGATGTTTAGAATTCGTGTAAATCAATAACTGCCACTGAACAAACTAAGATCAAAGTCCTATAAAATCAACATTATGCAGCAGCAAGGTCATATGCAATTCAGAACAAACTGAAGAGAAAAAATTATTTAGATTCTGGAGAGGGTAGGGAAGGAAGAAACTATTGGAACTGCTTGTTCCATATTGGCCAGTTAACTGAATTGTCACGGCTGCTTTATCATTCTTGCCTTCACACACCAAGTCAGTGGTCTGAAATATTAGGAATGATGGACATTTCAATGCAACATATATAAAAGAAGCCATTAGTAAAGCTGCTAATTTTATCATCCTTTGGTGAGAACTTGGTTTGCTTTATATTCATTCACCAAAATAATTTCCTGCTCACAATATAATTTAGCACTTTCTGACACTGAAGAGAGGTTTATCAGTTGCGTACTAAATAAACAAAAACTCCAACTGAACAAAGAGTTCTCCACTCCCTCCAGTTTTGCTACTAAGATACAGCAAAACAAGAAGCCCTCTCTTCCAAGAATTGCTGGATGTTAATTTATGTTGAAGAGAATACAAACTGATCTGTTATTCACAGGAGCCCAGATGACATGTAATAGACCTCAGCTTGTATTTAGCTTTTTTGCCCCTTGCCTATGTATCTACCATCTAATACCATACAAACACGAAGACTTCATTTTTGGTAAATTTATTAATATAAACTAAGCACACACATTCCGGAATGCCGAACACATTTAAAATGTTTAACAGCTGCACCATTTGAGCAGCTCTCCTGGGCGGTTTTGATATACCTGAACTAAGTTTGTAATTTCAGACTTTTTTCTTTGACCTCCACGAACCTCAACCTTGCAAACACAACAGAAGCACAAGCAACACAGTCTCCAGTCACCCACGTACAAAGGTCTTACCTAATACACCACTAGGTTCAATAGGGTACTCAAGGATTGATGTAGCTGGTGCCAGCGTGTAGGGGTACTCGTATGGTGTGTAAATTAAACCGGCCTCGGGTCCGGGTGGAACTATTGCAGCGGTGGGATGAGGAGTTCCGTTTGGCATGACAGCGGTTTGTATTTGTCTGATCAAAGGCATTATGGTAGGGCCAGCTGGCGTAGGAGTACGCAGGGCAGCTGGTGGGAGAACAGGCGCAGGCCCAGTAATAATCCTTGGAGCCTGGGCTGTTGCTGCAAGAGAAAAGGCAAGGGCTGCTACAGTAAGCAAAGAAATTCAGAGGAAAGTATGGAGATAGCAGTACAAAACGTGGAAAGAATGGGAAAAAAGGGAAAAAGTAGGAAAGAAGAAAAATAAAAGGAAATCATTAGTACATGCGCTGATCACACAGTGCCAAAGCACACCATTCAAATGCAAACAGCTTTCCATTTTCCAGTGTGATTAAGTATGAACATGCAAAATAAAAAAGCCATTGTAAAACAGTGAGGTAGATTTCTCAAACAGGTTACACAGCATGAAAGCTCCATTTAGACCATATTTCTTCATTTATGCTATCGAGACTGCATGAGACTGAGATGCATGCAGGAAATACAAGGAAAATACTATCACAATCAAATACAGAGTACAAAATTTAGTGCATCTATAGAGTCCACAGACACTCAGTTATGCAGAGCTGCTGTATGAGTCTAGAGTTTTTATGTGTCTTAAAATTGTATTGAAACATATACACAATTCCCATTCCCAGGATCAGTGAAGCTCAAGGTGACCTACAAACATGAACTGGTTCCTGTCTTATCCTAACATGAATAAAAAAGGCTCAAACTTTATTTCCATATAAAATTTCACAAAGTAACATACTTCCTTTGTATTAGAAGTTTGCCATAGCCTTGCTTAATTTAAAGAAAATAGGTGGTTTTCCTGTTTTGGTTTGGTTTTTTGTTTGTTTGTGGTGGTCTTGTTTGTTTTCTGAAGTGGTGCTAGCACATTCAATTAAGTGTTATTTGAAGCCTGTTGGCACACCAGATGAACAACTTCAGCACTAGCACATCTGCTGGTAACAGTCAATCTTAAGAGTTATAATTTATGTATTTCTATGCACTACTGTTGATCTACACTGATTTAATTTACTTACAGGTGGCCTGAAAAGAGAAATGTGGCAAAGTTTTTCAGATTTGAGACTGGTGCATATTTAAAATTATTTTTATTTTTTAAACAAAAACGCTCCGATAATTTAAAACTAGTGCTCAAATATTTATACTTCCTTTCTTAAACAGAAATAAACCAGTACAGCTTCTACATCTTCAACTTTTCAGTAAAATGCAAACTCAAAGACTGAAATTGTCTTATCAAATAATGAGTATTAGTGTGGCAATCTCCAGTCAAAAAATTAATAAAAAATTCCATCTTCCCACTTACACTGATACAATAGACCAATGGGAACAGACCAGAAAAAGAAATTGCTCAAATTAATAAAAACATTTCTGTGCAAAAGTCTGCATACATTTAAGCTATTCTGAAAGCTATTTTAATTATAAATTTGCAATAATTTAGAGACTACCATATATTTAAAACTGATCTAGCTTTAAATATCATAGTGTTCATTAGGGCTGAAAGACTTACCATTACCATTGTAGTTGTAAAAGCCCTTGCTTATGTCCCTTTTCAAATCAGAATAATTACACTGGTGTAAGCACTCTCAAATTGACCTAACTGCATTCCAACCTTTAAACATAATCAACACTGAAATGGGGACTGTGTGGAGAAACAAATTTGCAAATATCAGTAGGTCCTTAGTGAAAAGACTGAGTTAACTGTGCTTACATCTGACATCTGTATCACAGCTACAGCAAAAATGTACTTTTGAACAGTGTCAGCAACTATATTTCTGGGAGGAGAAATTAGATTTTCAACTGAAGAAAATAATTTGTATCACACATAATAGGTATCTGCTTTCATTAGTAGGTGCGTGTAATTAATTTTCAAGTGTAAACTTGTGCACACATGCGCTTGCAAAAGCATTTTCACACAAATGTAATGGAAGTAATCGTAAAAACGGCTCATTACATCACTGATCCGTGTGAACTCAGCTGTGAAATCAGTTGATGAATTGTTGGTAAAACATAACATTGGGGGTACACATGCAAGCAAGATGAAAGGAAGGAATATAATATAGAAAAATGTATTCACAGTATCCTGAACATCTGCAACATTTTGAAATTAAATCTCTAAAAATAAAAATGCAAAGGAGTCTACTGTCCGTTACAAGCTTTGAGGAAAAAATTACTGTAAAATAGAAAAATCTGGTTTAAGGGTTGAGGCTTTTTTATACTACATATATTAGTAAATATTTCAACCCATACATACTGTTAGAAAATAATGGGGACAAGAAACAAACTAAAAAAACCCGCAAACGGACATAACTTATCCACCAAAAATCTTCTGCAACAGCTACCTACAGTTTTGTCGGGTTCTTACTGCCTTCCATTCTCCAACCTAAGTTGCCACTGTACATTTTCCAAAGGTAGCTTTAACATTCAAAGCCTGCAAACACTTCTAGGCATTGACCCTTGAGCTCATGACATGCTTACGTGATTTGATGTTGGCATCTCTGTAGGTGCCATTCAGAATTGCAAGCTCCATCAGCTGCATCTTTTTAAGGCTGTCTTCTCCTTCTGCCTGTGTATGAAAAAATGGGAAGGAAGTCAGGATTATGAACTCACTAGTGCACAAGACCTAAGTGACCTAGAATAAAATTGTTCAAGTCCTAACCAAGCAAAATACCTGTTTATCATTAGTCACAAAAGCAGCAAGCTTAGTCAATTTTCCATAAAATTAAGTGGAAGTTGCCAGTTGACTACCATTAAGACTTGTTAACAAATATCTTATAAGAGTTTTGGAAAAGGTTCGTAACATAAATTATAAAAATTAAGGATTAAAGGTAAGTTGCATTTGGTAGAAATCATTTAAGGAATATTTTTCTCACATACATTTTCATGTACACCTAAAGGTGTCTTTAAAAAAAATTGTACTATTGGGCCATAGGACAAATATCCATCACAAATTTTAAACACTGCAGTTTATTGTAATTTGCTCCATTACAGTCGATACTGACTACTGGGGAGGGGTGGGGCAAACAAAAAAATAAACAACAATCTTTGAGTAACTTTCCAGACAGGATATTGACAACTGCCCTGAGGCTGAATTCCTAATTCTGGCACACGAAGATGTATTCTGATGAGGATATAACTACTATTTACACAGCACACATTACTCTCGATTTTGCTTCAATTAAAACTACTTCCCTGAAGTTACCTACTCCACTGGTATCGTGCAGACTGCATAAATATTAAGTGGTGTTCAGCAGAACAATGCTCACTTTTTCAGTTAGTAATAAGAACATTTCTAACAGTGTAATTTCATTTTTAAGACCAGAGATTTTCTGATCTGTCTTTCCAAAAATACTATTATTTGTTTAGTCAACACTCTATTGAGCAGAAAATATGATTATGATATAGGAAACACAAGAGGGATGGTCAACATCTACTTTAATGTTAGGTTACTACCTTGCCTCCTGTATGGAATGCCACTGCTGAAATTCTAAAGTCAGATGAACAGAAGAGCAGCTTTCCTGTGAACTGCAATGATTTCTTCCTTTGCTAAACTGGATTTCTTACATTTCTACTTATCGAATCACACAATATTTTCCAGGTATTTGGAACAGTATTTTCCAAGTTAATGAGCTTGTTATACATACTTTACTCCCAAGCTATGGATTAGTAATTTACTGAAGTCCAAGACAAAAACAGTTTTCAAATTTTTCTAAGGAAATCCCGTACTTATTGTGAGGTATGCTCAAGGGCCACGACCCCTTGAGAAGGGAACTTTCAGCAGCTGATTTTTATCAACAACTCAAAATCAACATGGTAAGATGAGTCAACACTGAATTCCTTTAAAATGTCAGAAATTGAAAGTCTCAACTGTAATACTGACGACTTGCATAAACACCCAGATCATCACACAGTAAACATTCAGAATATACTGAAAGTTAGACATTTTCTTTGTATGTTAAAAACTGTATGACAGGGCAAGCTGACACTAATACTAAAAAAGGAAATACACATTCAATTACCATATTAACTAGAAATTAATTGTACAGTTAAGTACTGTACTACGCAGAAATGTCAGACCCCATAGTCCCATAGCCCCTTTGGAATACAAAATGTGCCAATTCTAGCAATCTTAACATGACACAGAACAGATTTATAATTTACATGCAAAATAATTTTATCTTCTTTTTTAAATAAACTATTTTTCCATTGCATCTTTGCTGGTAAATTACCTAGGCAATTATAACATAATAAAACCAATTCCAAATCTATTTCCCTATCCAGAGCTCACAAATTCTCATCATTCTGGATATACCTTATCGAGGTTATTCTAGCAATAAAGATTTTTTTAAAACATTGATTAATCTTTTCCCCTCCCCCGTAAGTTGTACTTTCTTATTTGCTTTTTGTTTGCATTCATGTATTTATTTATTTGAAAGTGTGTAACAAGAAAACCTCCTCACAATGTCAGCTGCATCTCCCATATAGTTCCATTAATGTTACTAAAATTGCATACTTCCTCCAAATAAGACCTTCAGGAGATTGATCTACGCCATTAATGACTTTCAGTAAATGCTGAATATTACACTCCACTTGCTCGGATAATTTTAGTAACCCTAATCCCAGATTTTGCACCACAGTGAACATTTCCCAATACAACTATTTATAGGATAATATTAAGACAGAAAATATTTTTACCCTTTTGATATGGTCAGAAGAAGGAGATATAAGTCCAAGTAATCATTCTGACTTTAACATTTTCCTATAGGTCACTACTGCTTTCTGTTAGAAAAGATGTTGGAATTAGTATGCTTTATGAAGTATGTTTATGGAAGTAACAGTGGACTTAAAGCAGACCAAGTCCTTAATTTTATTCTTGAGATTTACTTCCCTAGACTATGCTCAGCAGATGATAAACTTTTCTTCTTTTAAACAAAACCCAAAATACAGCTTTAAATGTCCCTTTAACAATTGTATCAGTAAAAAAAATCAGAGATGGAAGAAGTGGACTTGCGTTACCAGACATTACCACTGACTTCTGGTGCTTTAATTTTTAAAGCATTTATTAGATACAAAAAAAAACCCCAACTCCACCAGAAAACCCATTCCACCACTTGGAAAAACACGTGTAACGCTGACCACAAGGTCATGGTTCCGGCTCCTCCCAGAAGATGGCACTGTTCGTTGCACAATGCCACCTCTGCAGGACACGGGTGTGCAGCACTGCTGGCACCACCCACCCTACCAGTGCTGCCCAAAATCCTGCCAACCCCTCGCACCCTACCCCTGGAACAGTCACTTGCCACCTCTCCTCACGGTGAAGTCACAGAAGTGCCCAAGACCCTTTGGGACACACTGTCGTGTCCTTCCCTCTCTGGTACCAAGCCCTCCACTTGTACATCCTTCCCCAATAGCCAACCCCTCAAACTTCCAAGAGCTGCATCAGAGCAAGGGGCACATGTTTTTCCCTGCCCTATCCTCTCACTTCTTTGCTGACAGATGATCAAATGAGGCACACGAGATCTATCTTAGCTCCAGGCATTTCTGCAGGCACTCTCTGTTAAAGCAAAGAGAGGTTGCATCAGGGATACAAAGGCAATCTCTAAAGGGACAGTACATTACCTGTACAATAGCTGCAACAAAGCTCAGCCATTTGTACCAAAAGGAAGCTACTTTGAGAAAACATCAATAAGGTTACTTAAAACCAGATTTGCATTACTAAGTTGAAGCTCAAGTGATTGACTCAAACCTCTCATCCTCTTAAATCTCCAGGGCTTTCCTTGTATTTATCATGTACAATATAACATGCAGATTAAAAAAAAGCCTTAAATGGTATTTTGAAACATAATTCTTTAAATGTAAGCAACTACTTGCAAATGCTCACTGAATACAAATACAGAAGAGATGGGAGAAGTAAATCCTAACAAAGCCAACTGTGCACAGACACCACTGGGTGCTGTTCTGTGAACACAAAGCCTGTAACTCCTCACAGCAGCTCAACTCTACCTGGGCTAGCAATCAATAGACCTAAAGGAGACCAAATGCAAGTGAGGACTATCATTTTAAGTACCTTGCTATCTAATCTTTGTCAGTGTAGGATTAGAGTTGCAAGGCTCAAAACACAACAAGTGCCACCTATATGAAGTCTCTGGGAAAGACTTCCTAAAAACACAATTTCAAACTAAACAGACAGTGCTGACCATACAAAAGCCCAGTTAAAACTACAATTGTTTTCCCTACTTTGGACAATACCGACAGTTTCACAAAAAAAGAATGCAGTTTATTATACAACTGCTATTCGTAAAAGCTTGTTTCATGTCACGAAATGGGGAGCTTAGATAAAACACTCCAATGAATTCTTTTCATTATCCATGCCCAAGCTATACTTCAACCTCAGACATCTCAAGACCTCCAGAAAATCATTTATTTTTAGCCACTGAAATGCCTCTGATTCTCATGTGCCTACAGTACCCTGAGGAGTATCATACACTTTCTCTTCTTATTTATACACAAAATATACATACACTAGATACATTTGTTATCCAGGTGGAAGACAGACAGGCATGCAGACTCCAAAGGTAAATGCCTTCATTGTGCAATGTCAATGAAGGACTTCAGCAGTTTTCAGAGGTGAAAGGTGGACTGTTAGATTCTGTCAACTCTGAGAAGCCTGGAACAAATTATAGCAGAGAGGGAAAGAAAGATAGTATTTAAAAGAAGGATCAAGTAGCAGTGTTTAGGACAGAGCAGAGATCCATAAACGAGACCTCTAGAGACAGCCAGTGGCCACACTGCCCTGCCACACTGCTGCCAGGTCCAAAAGGAGCATCACTGCAGCTCAGGTAATTCAGACACCAAACAATCCACTCACTTGTGTCATAGCTGGGATACCTCATTCTGACAGAGCTTCTTGAGCCTCACAGTCTCACGCCCAAGTCTCAAAATGCTCTCTGATTTTCATTATTACCAGGGCTGGAAGGGAAGGCTTTCAACACATTCAAGAATCAAACATAGGTGCTTTCCCCATATAATGCTCCATTTTCTTTTGAAGTAACTGCTTTGGAAAATGTAACAGATACACTTCTTTTCCCCTACATTCATAACAAATAGATCCTCATATTTAGGTGATGTCAGTGACTTTCACTGACAGTCCAGTTTCCAGATATCACGCATTTTGGATCACATTTTTGCAATCCTGTCACATCCCAGTACTTCAGCTGAATTCTCATGAACTGAAGTGAGCCCAGCCCTAGGAAAGGCAGCAGACAGTTTTATTATTTTGGATAAAATGCAGCAAAGTCTGGCTCTGGGGACCAGTTCTTTACAAGCTGTTCCAGGACTGTCTTTTCAGGCTCAGAGCAGGAGCAGCAAATGGGAAGAGAAAATGGTGGTGAAGCAAAACGACGGCCAGATCGGCCAGGAACACAAGGGCCAAAAACCTGTCTCCATCTTCCCCTGCCAACTGCAGCAGGCCTGTCCCACCAGGCTCATGGAAAGAACGACCAGGGGCCTCAGCAGCATGACAGCACCAAAGAGCACTTGCCTGCCAAGCACCTCAGCAACCTCTCCTGCAGAGCTGCCTCCCTGCCTGCTCCACAGCGCTGCTGGCTAACAGCAGCTCTCACCAGCAGCTTTCCTGCCACCCTTGGAGAGAACTCTTCCAGCTACCAAACATTTTTTCCAAGCCCATGCACCCTTCCACGCATTTGCTTCAAGCAGAGAGAATTCTTCTAAGAACACAGTGTATTTTTCAGAATGCAGGTAAAGGCAATAAATAATTTTACATGCACTCCAAGCAGAAGGGCAGAGGACTTAGCAGTTATGGAAGAACACTATACTAATGAACAAGAATAAATACTTAAAACTCTTCCTCAAATAGAAAAGTAATTTAAGATTGCCACATAAAATAAACATAACTTTTCTACCACCTGGAAATACACACATTAAATATGAAGACTTTAATTATTCTTTAGACTGCATAGTATATCTGCACAGTATAAGCCATCTACTATTTACTCATTTAATAGGAATTTTGGTAAAATGCACAACTGAAATATTTTTCTGCCATTGATCTTATCCTACTTATCCAGGAGGCAGTGCTGCTCCTCAGGGGTCTGTCACCCTGCCTTCCTGCAGGCCCCAGCTGCTCTCAGCCCAACAGCTGCAACTTGGAGGCTTGCACTGTGACACAGGCTGGATTCTCAGGCTCTAGAATGCTTTTATCTCCCTGACAAAGAAAAATCTTCCACTGCAATTCACTTGTAGATCAGTAAGTATTCCTAACATACCAGGCTCCAGTCAAACAGTCTTTACACATGAATGTCTCCATTCAGGGACAAAAACCTTCCATTCATAATTTATAAACAAAAAAACCCCAACATTATACTAAAAATTCCTAGACATACATGTATTAAGTAAAAAAACAGATCTCAGACATCAATATATTGTAAAATACACTACAAAGCCTAAAAACACATTGGAATTTTTGAAGCTGAAGTATATACACTTAAAATTCATGTTTGGATGATCTTTTATTTCTTAGCTAAGTTGTTGAAAGTGATGTATCTATAGCAACAATATCCTAGAAAAGATTACAGGTAACTAGATGTAAAAGACAAAGAAAAGAGCTTTTCTGTAAGACTCTGAATGGGAGTACCTCAACTATTACTCAATTACCCAGTGCAAGAGATTAGATTTTATTTTTGTAAAGGCTTTTGGTCCTGGTAAATTACTCTATTACTCAGTATTAAAGAAAACATCTCATCCTCCCTTTCCCTCAAAAAAATCTGGCAGAGACCTTCAAGTTTCCCATGCCCAGAATGTAAATATTGATAGTTAGAAGTTGCTAGTAAACATATGCAACAGACTTTCTCGTCCTTGATTATACACTTCTGAGGGTGATGGAGCAGAAATCCTACACCACAGCTTTGCTTGTTTTGAGGGGAATTGGTCAAAGAGGTCTTTTCTGCCACAGTTTGGCACCTATTCTTATATTAGAGGAAACTTTCCCAAATGCTTTAATGACAAAGACTTCCACACCAGCCATATTTCTCAGAGTCCTGTACGTCAACACTCCTATGGCACTGAACAGGTGGTAAAACTATAGCTCAGTTATTTCTCTATTTCCTTTTCAACACTGACACACACTGCTATGGCTATGAGGACAGGCAAAGATAAATTAGCATCATTATTTCTTCTGGGCAACACAGTCTGCTTATCTTCTTCAAAGCAAGCTCTCAGTTCAGATGATATGCAAAGAAGACTTGTGCTGTTTCACTTGACAAATTCGTTGGTCATAATGTTAAAGATACACTAGGGGAAAAAGACAGCCTATCTTTTTACATTCCCCATCACCTTATCTGACATATCCCTGTTTAATCATGATACTTGGCTTACCAGTAATACTTTTGAGAGTCCTGATGCCCTCCCTCCCCCACTTTCCATTTCTGCACAAAGAAAATACAGACAAGGTACAGAAAATTGGCAGATAGTGTGTTTTACAAGTCAGACTGAAATACAGCATCAGTGGAACTTACAAGTTTGCTTCACCATGTATCCCCCCAGATACTAGCTGGTAGCATAATAGGGTGGGGGGAAATTTTGCTTGACCTTAACAGGTCAACATTTCTTTAGGACAGATGTGATGATATCATGTTTAAATCACAGGGTTTTGGGCTTTGAAGGAAAAAAGAAAAGGTCATCTGGATAGGTTAAATCAAACCTTCAACAATACCTAATTTCAGAACTTGCTTTTTGATTTGTTTTTCTTTTTTTTTTTTTTTTAATTATCATTCCTATTTTCCTTGCAGGTCTGTTTTACTGTTTGTAATAAAATCTGTGATAAGAATCTCTATACACCACACTGGAGAGCTCCAGCAATTCATAAAGCTCCATAAAAGGAATGCATCTTCCATGACACACATACACACACTAAACCCCAAAAAATTCTAAATGGAAAAAAAAAAAATACAGTACATTCTAAAATGTTTTAAAAAGGTAGAATAAAACTGAGATGTGTTCAGATTTATTTGCTATCATAGACATCTGCTGCAATTTGTATTAAGATTCAAATGAAAAACCTATCAATCTAAAGGCATCTATGCAATCTGAAGCTTAGACCTATTTTTAGCAATGTGCAAGCCCAGCTTAAAAACATTCAGAGCTGAACACTTCACTGGTGGTATTTCTAGCTTTGGAATGCTAGACATTCAAAATTCCTCCTCACTGGTTAGTTCAATTCTGAAAGCAGCAGTTAAATCATAAGCACAGCGAATGAGATAGTAGCAGGCAAGCTTCTCATACAAATTTCCCACATATGGCTGTACCAGCAACATCCTGAGCTCCATCAGCATCCTAGGAATCTGAAGAGAGCAGAATGCAAACACGACCTATATTATGCAGGTCTTTATTCCAGCTGTAGCCTTTGGAACCGACTGCACAGTGCCAGAGCACTCAGACAGTGTTGACACATTCCACTTTAATCAGGACAAATTCATTAACCCATCTTGAGTTTTCAGTAAATTAGAAAAACAATTTAACTAATATATGCTACAAAATAACCTATGATAAAGGTGGTTGTTCTAAAAGGTACAAATTAGAGGCAGTTGTTAGAAATATATCAATGGAATGATTAATTAATTAAAAAATTTACAGTCAAGTGTAGCCTGACCTGCAACATTTATTTTCCCTCTGCCATCCTACAAGGTCTATATTCAAAGTTTGAGTTTGCATACTTATAATAGCCGTAAATTCCCCTGAACTGCAAAGACACCTAACTCAAATACTGAAGTGGGTAGGTACATGGGGGGCAAGATGGGACTGGAGACCCTCATTTAAGGGTATCAAAACTATTTTTTTGATGCAAACTCCAGAGATCCCAATGCTACATAGCTTTCTTTCCAGCTAAGCTAATGGTTTACTACATAAACAAAGCCTCTCATTTTCAAAATGGCACTGAGACTGCATGTTTTCATATGGAAAACACTCCCAGTATGTTTCAAATCTGTTCCCACCCAGAAATAACAAAAAAAAGAAAGAAAGAAAAATGACATTTCATATCAAATTTAGTAACCAAGAAAGAATGTGAGGAGTCTCTCTCTTTAGAGCAACAGAAGAATACTAACTGCTGGTGACAGGGAGCACAAAGACTGTTGCTGTAAATTAGCACATGTCGAAATTTCAAGGGTATCTTCTCTCACGTGTTTCATTAAACACAAAATTCAGGGCTGCACACTACCACATGGGAATTCAAGCTGCAGTAGTAACTTCTAAGACATTTTTATCCTTCAGCAGGAGATGTCCGGAAAATGTAATACTGACTAATTAAAATAAACTACTTTATTACAATATGGACTAAACCCATGAATGTTTAGGCTTTTCCAGTTGTAAAATGTTAGTATTCAGGGAGCAGTGGTCTTCCAATAGCTTCTTCAACTGTCACACTTCCTGCTCTGCTCTTATTTTCAACAGAAATCATGACAGCTAAATGTGATATAAAAAATTGTTTCTGCATTTCAGCTACACTCCCTTTTGTAAAATACTTGCATTAATGGTTTTATTTTCAAAATAAGACTGTTTTCTGCACACACAGAACTTCCCAGGCTGAGGCATGTAATGACTGTCTCATTCAGAACTTTACATAAAACTACCATCTAGAGAAACAGTATTGTTTTAAACCTAAGATGCCCAAAATTCAACCAATTTAAGTTTAACCTATCTAATGCAACAGAATATTGGAAGATTAAAAGGAGATATGCACTGAGCATATACTTGCAGTAATTTTCAACAGCTGCTAAAAAGTGAATGAGTACTAAAAGGTCACAATTATTTCCCACTGCTTACATGCCTACAAGCAGCCCATAGCTGTGTTGGATCTAACACCACATGCATGTCTCACGTGCACTTAACTGGTACTCCAATACCAATGATTAAATGCTGCTTAAAAATGGAAGGTAGCTCTTCCATCAACACCACAGATGCCTCTCCAGTTCCTCAACTCTCAGAGCTGACGAAGTCCAGAAGAAGGGGGTGATGGTATTCCAATCTCCTCTTGTATGGCTGCTAAAACCCACTTTCACACAGCTTAAAAATACAGAGAAGTGAAAAAACTAATTGTGTGCATTCTCTTTAGGGGACAAATATGCCAATCACAGACCTTCCGTCCCAAGGCTCGGGCTGCTGGAGGCAGTGTGTTGCTAGGGAAAGGCTTTCCCTGCTATTTACTGAGCCTTCTTTTCAGCTTCCAGAGCCTGGCCAACCCTTGTTTTCCACAGACAGCAGCGAGAACCGGCAGGGAGAGGCACAAAGGGCCTTTGAGGAGCACCTCTTCCCCAGGGAGCCACACCACTGCTGGGCACACCTGACCAGCACCGCACTCCCTCCTCCTCCAGACACAGCCCTAGCCTGTGGCTACCATGGGGCAGGGATGGCCAGCGACCTTCCCTGCCCCAAGGAGGAAAGGCAGAGCCATTCTGGCTGCTGCAGGCTGCCTGAGGAGCCTGAGCTGCACACAGCAGCCACAGGTGTGTGTGCTGTGAGGTGTCCATCACTTCAGAGCACCAGGCAGCAAAGCACAGGTTTGATGACAAACTGACAAAAGGCAGCTTTTTGTCTCCTGACAGCGCTGAAAATGTATTCGTGCTGTCACTTAGGAGTTCCGCCTATCAGTTTGTATCATTTTGTTTCTACGTAACAAATTTAGCATTAAAAACATTTTTTAAAGCCTTTGAAGATAGTCTCAATTTGCAAAAATACTTCTGACATCTGCAAATATTACATAAAAATATACATGCAACAGATTTTAAATTTTTAATCAATTCCTTTAATCTTAGCAACTTCAGTTACAGAAGATTAGTGGATTCTTAGTAAATCATGAAAATCATGCAACATACTCCAGTTTCTTGTACCTACTCCAGAATAACAAAAGTGATGATAATTTGACTTTTTTTTAAAATGTAGTCACACAATTTTCCAGTGAAATCACCCAGAATAATTCAAACATACACAAGTCTTGTTTTAATTATTCATCATAGTTCTTGAGGAATAAAAAAAAATGGAACCTGAAGCTGAAGTAAGCATTTAAGAAAATTAAACCAAGTTCATTTTTGAAGATATTCAGCTTTTGGGCTTTGGGAATTAATCACATACCTACCTTAAGATCAGAATTTCTCATCCAGATTTTGACAAATATAAACCACCTATTTTTCATAATGTACTAATATGAAGTCAGTTTCCTATGATATTCCACTTTATATATGAGAATTTATTCTGCTAGGTTTAAAACCAGATTACAAATACTTATTACTGAAAATAGAGTACATCAGCAGTAATGAAAATTTAGTTTTGAAAGTATTCCTAGTGCTTTAAAAAAAACCAACCCTTTACATTCTGATAAAAGATGCCAAATTGCAATAAAAATACCTTTCTGGTATCCACCAATTTGCAAATTATGCTTATAACATAGTTAGGGAACTTTCCTAAAACATGTTAAATTAAAAAAAAAACCCAACCAAACAAAAAACCCCAAAGAACAATTAAAAAATCGCCCCAAACCGATGTGCTCCCTCCCTGCCCCTTAATAAAACCACGGTTTTTATAAAAAGTGTCTTCTGGAATCTGCAGTAAAACCTACACAATCTCCCCCTCCCTGCCCAAGACTATTCAGATGCCATGCACACATAACAAACTCTACCAATTCTGTATGTGGGCAATGTTTCTGAACTCTCTCACAAGCAAGTATAGGTTATGACAGCTCACATACAGAAATGAGACTGTGGTACAGCAAACATCACCCTCTGTTCAGAAGGTAATGGAATCATAAAATCACTAGAAACTTGCCAAAATAAAGGACTGGTTAACCTATCTGGAAAATCCCCAAATAAATTACTGACCAGAATTTTTTCATCTTTTTTTCTTCTAAAATCCTACATTACCAGAATAAACTATTATGATTTTTTCTATATAATAATTGAGCCTCTATGATAAGACAATTAAGTTCTTTAAGTGTAATCTTCTGTCCTGGAATGAGAGAAGTATGTATCAGGCCTATCTTAAATAATTAATCTGACCATTCTTCCCTGCTGTTCTACACACTAATTTAAAAATCTGCCTCCTCAGCAGACACAGACACTAAAGTAACCATTTAGCAGGACTCACTACATAAATTTGATCAAATTTCACTGCAAGTTAAAGGCTATACTGGGACAGAAATATTCGAGACTTCTATGCTTCTCTTTTTTGCTGATCATTACATGTTATAGTGTTGCACCTGAACAGCTTGCTACAGACTCTGGATATGAGACAAAAACTTCATTTAATTGTTTTCCTTTTTCATTTTTAAGCAGCTGGGTACCTGACCTGTGTTGAAACAAACTGCAGCCACTGAGTCATCCTAGATCAATGCTGTCATGCTCAGGAAAACATTCATGTCATGCTCAGGAAAACACTCTTGACAGGCTACTCCTGCAATATTTCTATGCAGCATCTCCCCTGTTGCTTCTAACTAACCTTAAATGCCAGAGGCATATTGTAGGACCTTTGCAGAGAACGAGAAATGTTGGTGTTAAAAACATTAATCCACCCTAAAAACACCAAATTGTTCCTGTGGTAACTTCACTTCTTCCCATACATTCCCTACCAGTGCCTTGCCCTTCATGCTCACTCTGTTGGATTGAAACAAGATTTCCACCTGCTTTCTGAATGATCCTTGAGTCCTGTTAAACCAGTCACAGTGTGCCATCTTTAGATTTCTGACTCAATTCTGCACCTCATTCTGTCTGAATATTATTCAGACACTCTGGTTGTCTGAATATTTATTCTTCTAATCCAATTTTTAGGAGGAACAAATTTAGACTGAGATGCTAGAAATATGTAGAATTAAATCGTCTTTCAGAGACTGCAGAATTATACCTTTGTATTGTAGTAGACAAGGTGCACAACCATAAGCAAAAGCAGCTTAAAATACATTTTCTACTACAAGACAAATCACCTTAGTGCCTCTTAATCTCCTGAACCTCAGAATCTCATGAATATTTCAAAATAATACCTAAATTCACACAGTCACTAATGTTATGGACTATATTCTTATACGTAGCACTTCGCAGCAAAAACCTCCCTTAATGTACGTAAAAACTAATATGCAGGAAAAAAAATCCAAAACCAGAAAAAGTTTATTTTAAGCTTTCAGGTACATGATGTGGCTGAAAAATTAAGAAGCAAACCTAAAAATGATGCAAATTTTTGGACACTCAGAGTAACTACAGAATATTCATTCATTCACCATTAATGGGAAGAGGCAAATGAAGTTCTTTTCCTTAAGCCAAGGGAAATAAGGACAACAAAGGTACAAGAGGTGTGAAAAGAAAGGCATATAAATCTGAAGCTATTCAAATGAATGGACAAATTAATGGAATTTTGTTTCCAGAATGTGCAAAAGTAAGTTGCTGTGCATCCATGCATGACTGAGTTCAGAAAGCTAAGACTCTGAAAAACAGAGGATGGAATGGGAATCAATCAGACAGAAAACTTAGGGAAAATAATTTCAGAGGAAACAAGTTCAGACAAGTTTACCTAGCAAATACAACAGACGATTCCAGAACGTAAAAAATTAAAATGCCATCCTTAAGACTTCTTCCCAGGCTACAAATTAGTTCAGGATGATTAGGCTGAGGTTTTACATTGCTGTCAAAGGAGTCAAAAATTATTTTTCAAGATGTAAAAAGCTTCTCAACTGGCACTTCTGTGGTACTTTAAGCCAATTTAGATAGTGCTGGTCACAGTCCTACTCTTTCCTTACTGCTGTTCTCCTGTACCCATCACTGGATCCAGGACTGAACCATGCCAATCTGCTCATTTGGCAAAGCTTTTTTTTTTTTAACCTGTATATTTTTTTGCCAGGTTACAAAACTGAAAAGCTCACTGCAGACTCACCAGGAAGGGAGGAGAGACTGATGGGAGCTGACACCTCAGTGTGCCAACTGACTCAGTTCCATGTGGAACTGGGAGTCTTAGTCTTGCTAATTCTGAAGCCCAGCAGTTTAATCTGCTTTTCTAACTGGAAACCCTCAGCTGACAACTAAAATATTTTTTTTTCATATTAAAATATTCTGTTAATATTTTTCTTATTCCTCATTCTCCTACAATTTTTTTATAGTTTTTGCCCATTTTGTCACTTATATCATTCTCCTTTCTTCTCTCTTGATGCCAGCCTTCAGTGGAGAAATACTATTACAGCTTCTCTTGGCCAACCGTACTGATCACGCTCCTCTAGGTTACCTTGAAATTATGACAAGTGTATTCCTCCATTTGTAGATTTGCTCACCCAGAACAATGGCTACAATCTCAACCATCTACCTACTACTCTAAATACACACATTCATATTGTGCAGACATCTTTGAACTTCTTTGGTATTTGCAATCCATTTTCTAAAAACTAATTTCAAACCTCTAAAAACGTCATCATCCTAAACTGGCAATTCTTACACCTTACACCAGCAACTTTAAATCTGTAGCAGTTAAATAGTGCATCCACTACTTAGAAAGCTCCATGTTACGAAACTGAAAATAATGCTTGGTTTGATAGTGTGAGGACTCTAGAAAAATCAATTTCCTTATTGATATTTTTTCCTTTTTGCGTATTACATTCTTCTGTAGAACGACCCCGAGTGAGAGATGCTGATTTTCTTTAGTCAAGAACTGTATGACTTAGATTATGAATTTTGTTTTCATGTCTCTGCATGTAATGTTAATTTTAGCATAACAGTACATAAACACTTCTGACCTGGAGTTCAGATACCTACAATACACATGCAAAAAGAACCTGCTGTCAAAAGTTTACAAATTAATATGTGAAAAAATTGCAGAAGGAAACAAACTGTTGGAATCTGAAGATCAAAGGCAAAAGTAACAATGCCCCAGCAGAAGCAGAATTAAATGGAGACTGGATAAAAATCCTAGCAAGAGAGGTTACTAGAAAAGAGGGAGTGCCCAGAGAAGAAACAGCTGCTATCCCTACTGGTCTAGCAGCATGCACATTTCTTTGATTCTCTGGATTCCTGGACCAGCAGGAGCCAAGAACCCTCAAAACATAACAAATTCAACACAGAGAACAAGTACTTTGCATAGCTTCCCACTTCTTCCCCATGACAGTATTCCCACCTTTTCTGTGTGCATATCCCTGACACTTCCTCTCTTTTCTCTGGTGCTGGGTGAGACATTCAACAAGGTGATACACCTCTCCAAAAGCCCCAGAAAATTTTCTAAGGGCTAGAAAAGGAACTCAAAAATTAAGTCAGCTCAGAGAAAAATCTGGTGGTTTTTTATTATATCCATCCACAAGTTAATTAACCTGCAGCTTCATTCGGGACTGAAGCAGAAAGGGGACTGCTGCTTTCATTTTGAAACAACAGGCTCATCAAAAGTCATGAGAATATACTTTAGCTGAAATCAGATTCAGATCTAAGCAGGCCCATCTCAGTTTTACCTAAACCCAGACTTTCTTCTGTATGCCATACTTTTAGATGGTAAAATGATAAGGTTTCTCCTACTCCTACACTGCTCACAAGGTAAAGGACAGAATATCCTTCAAATGAAATATCCATCTTCTATCAGGTAACTTGCCTATTGTATGTTTTCATGAACTCTGCAGAAGGATGTTTCTGGTGTGACCAATCAGCAAGTTTTAGTTTGCGAAAATCCTTCATTTAAAAAAAAAAAGGTGAAATACTAGGCAGCAATTCCCATCTTCCACTTTCACAGGTATTGCAAAACTAAATTCATACTGTGTAGCCTAGATTCAGTTATCAGTTATCTTTAAATATCCCTATCTCAACATCTGACCTAGCCAAAAAATCCCTCCAGTTTAAGCTTTACTTGCACTCCCACTGTCACTTATTTTCACCTCAGTTTTGCAAGTCAAGCAGAGAGAAGAGGAAGAACACACAAAATGTGATATAATACAGGTCCCAATCATGCCCCACAACCTAAGGAGCTAAAATTCTAAAATGCAGAAAAAATCCCAGCATGTGAAATCTGAAAACTGTAACACCAATATATACCTTTTTATTTTTTCAGATTTTTTTTACTACCTGATTTCTGCAAATAGCATCAATTTGCAGAGGCGCTGTAAAGTACTGGAACTAAGGACTCAAGTGATGCACTCAGTTCAACCCAGTGTTTCAAAGGGTCCCCTGTAACATTGCCTTTTCAATATATTTTTCAATGCTGATAATGTCCTCTAATCGTTTAGCAACCATCTTATAATACAGAGTGTAGAAGTTTTCATAGTTTCAGTTTCTCAAGCCACTTCACAAACACTTAGATAATATTCTTATTGTAAATATGTATAAATATTTAATTATAAAATTTTGCCTTCCGGTAACTCATCTAAGAAGTAAGAAAGTATGGGGGGGATCAAGTCTGATGGAATCAATTCCCTGACAGTATTTCTCAAAGTAACTTTAAATGAACAGTTAAAATTTTGATATTAGTAAGAGTAAATGCTGCTCTTGTTCTCGTCTAATTTCTTAGGAGATACTTCTAAAGTTTCACAGAAACAGTACCCCGAGGCTACCAAACAGCATCAGCTGCATCATTAGTAACCGTTCAGGAATTTGTTAGGACTTACCAGCTGTTCAACCACTGAATCACCAGCACGAATTTACTATTTTCCTTTGCTAATTTACAGGATTCCTGCTAGTGATGTAAGATTATATCAAGGAGTTCTAACCGTATTTTTATGGCTTTAAACGAAAGTTAAAATTACTGCCATTACGGCAGTACTGCTCTCTTTTTAATTAGTTCCACCTCCATATCCTAATACTTCTGATGGGTAAAGATTTGAGATATGCACTAGAAAGGATCACAAGGCAACACTTAAGCCTTAAGCTATACAACTGATATAAATTATTTGGGGAAAATACTGCATACTGCTTCAAGTATGACACGTCCTTGCATATACACTTTAAAGCTAGCATCAAAGTATTCAGGCACGTCTAATCTTCCCTGTTCTTTAAGTGACCCGATCGAGGCGGCTGGGAGAACACGAACACATGCTTCCAAAACACCGGCCATCAGCTCTTCCCCAGCCTACTGCAGCTGACTTCTGGAGCACAGCTGAAGGTTAAACAAGCATAAGTGATGTTCATCACTCGAGGCACTTGTGAAAGCACCAAGTCCATCTTCTCACATTTCAATAGCATCGGTGCTGACAAAGGAGTCAGCGGGTCAGAGCCCAACTCCCTTTAGAGAGAAGGCAGGCAGGCCTGAGCTGGGAAAACATTTACATGTGACCCGAGAAAAAAAACAGTTTGAAGGGCCGTAGGACCTTATTTGTTTTCCGAAGAAACCTCAATGCCCTCCCTCCCCTTTCAGAAGCAGATCTGACAAGTGTTGTAATAAATATTACATGCGCAGAGGAAAGCTGAAATCAATAGCAGGTTAATGTTTATTGAAACAATATAGAGAACCATTTTTAATAGCATTACTTGAAAATAGATCTAATCTAGCAAAGGAAATTCAATTTATGTTTAGAGCGATCAGATGTTGCTTTTTACTTCGGGGATTTGTTGCAAACTATGTCTCTCAAAATGTGCTTACTGTACTGTATTTAGTAGAAACAGTTTAGCCTTAATAAGCTGATAGTCTGCAAGGGAGCATGGATCAACTTATTCTCATTAAGAATGTAAGCAGCTTTCTAACAGCCTTCTTTGCTGTTCAGCCCATGCCAGAGAAAGCAGGGATCTCGCCTCTAAACCCCCTAATTTATGAGTTTATTCAAACTCGCCAAATTGCTTTAAGTAAACGCCTCTTATATTTGAAAATTCCCATGGCAACTCATTTAGTTTGGCAGGAAGGCAGACCCAAATTCAATCCTTTTATCCTCCTGCTAAACCATTACAATGGTAATTCTGCTCTGACACTCTGAAGAGACTGCTAATTACTGTGCTGGGTCCCCAGACAGATTCCCCATTCAGATTAAAACGGTGAGCTCGGCAGAGAGCAGCAGCAACACCTTTGTGCACGGGAAGGGATGTACTCTCACATTACCCCTTTGTACAAGAGAGCCTCCAAGACTGAAGACAAAGCATCTCCTATCCACTAAGTCATGCAGAACAAACTCTGAGGAAGGCAAAAAGCCAGCGGAATGACAGCCAAGGAGACAACCGAACCACTAACTTCAGCGTGTTGACTACTGAAGATACTTATTCACCTCTCAAATGAAATTAATTAATCTTGTTATTGCCATTATATACCGCATGCGATAGCCTAAACTACAGCTCAAGGACCTACATAAAATGCTACTGAGTATTGTGACATTAGACTCCATGTGCAAGAACCCACTGCCTGCCTGTCAAGGGAACGTCCCAATTTTTAAAAAGCCACCCAGGCCCTTTAACAGCGTTATTTATTTTGAAAAGGGTCGTGCGGATTTTGTATCAAAGCTTCCCCCCCCCCGTCATTTTTAATCGAGAAAAGTGAAGGAAATGTATGACGGCACCCTTGCTCTTTTGCCCTAGCTGCTCCCTCTTTCACTGAAATGAAAACAGCAGCTCAATGCTGAAGAGAAGAAACATTTGATCTCTCTGGACTACCAGTGGATTGGAAAAGCCTAAACACCGGCTTAACTCATTCTACAGCAAATGAAGATTGTGGTCTGTCCTCCCAAAAAAATTAATTTTAGTCTGTTTTGGTCATACCACCATTTCTTTTGGAGCAAGAACACCCATAGTAAACATTACAACAACTTTTCTTCCTTTTTCCAAATGAAAACTTAACAAAACAAGTAAAAAACTAAATGTGCAAAAGTAAGACATTCTTAGAAAGTTACTCAATAGGGAAGGAAGTCAACTTTTAAAATGTCAGAGATCAAACAATGCATTTAATTTCAAAACCTATCGCCTGATTTCTCTCTTAATCTGAAGTGAACAGCTAACATCTCACATTCGTTTTTTCAAAGAATGACTTTAAATTGTGCATTAGTTTGATTCATTAACATTTGAGAAGTTAAGCTTTCACTTAAAAAATTACTGAGATATTCTAAACCAACTGCCTATTTAAGAAAAGATTTAGTTCTAAAATCCTATATGCAATGGCAAACAAGAAACCCAAAGACAATTTCATCACAAAACATTTCTAATGAAATGCAGCCGTACTGTTAAAAACATCATTAAAAACTAGGCTGACTCATCTAACAAAGCAGTTAGATCCATCTGGCCCAATTAGTGAAGCTGTCTACAACTTCTACCACCATAAAAAAAAAACCAAACGAAAAACCAAACCTATAAAACTGAAACAGAAAAACCCACAACAAAACAACAACTAAACAACCAACACCACCACAAAAAAAAAAAACCAAAACCAAACTCCAAAACCAAAACACAACAAAAAAACCCCAAATAAAACAATCCAAAAAAACCCCTCATGTATTGCTTCATCTGACCTCTCCATGCAATTCATTCAGTGTTTTATAAGGATGCTGGTCTGTACCAAACAACAGGTACAAACAATCTAACAATGTACTTTCACCTGAGATGTAAGGAGCATTTGAAATAAAACCATACTGATGCATTAATTATGCCTGCCCATATATTACACTTGCCAGCTCTATTATTTTTAATTAAGTGCCCATTGATGTCCTAAGTAAGATTTTCATCTGCCTGTAGAACATTCAGTGCATCTTACACTGCACATATGGTGTGAATGTATTAGTATATTACATATAGTATATTATAGTGAGACACCACCTATGCATATTAACTGCAGTATGGTCCCCAATGCTCCATATACAAATTCTACAGAGAAATGAGTGCCACTACTCCTATCCTACCCCAAGAACAGTTCAACATCAGATTTCAACTACAGAAATATCACTCATCTCCACTTAAATAAGAATTATTGCCTGGTGTTATTACTAATACTTTAATAAGGATACAATAATAATTTTCATTTTAGGGTTTCTGGTAATTTTTTTCAGGTGTAAGCCTGTACTATCCACTTGTATTTGGCAGTTTACAAATAGAAAGAAGCTCCTTTGCCTTACTGTGATGGTAAAAACACAGACTACCACCCACGCGTCTTTATCTTGCTTTGCCATTTGAAAACAGTTCATCAGCCCATCTGGACAGCATCTCAAACCTCTATAAGGCTTCAGAGTTTGGATTGCAATAAGTTTGTTCCTTTGCTTTTTTGGCTGCCCCATGAGGCACCAGAAAACAACAAAAAATTTAGCTTTGCTTATGAAATTATTCAGTAAAAAGGTTCAAGTCAGCCTTATTATCAACTGTACCCCCAGTTTTAAGCCTTCTGGAAGCTCCTATTTCAACTGTCAAAGACACAATATCCTGTCAGTCTTACTGGGGAGAGGAAGGGGTGGCTCAAGAATAAGAAAACCCAACTGGTTTATCTGAAGATAACCAGCAACTAACACAGAAGAAATTTTTGGGCAAGTCAATACATAAAACTGTTGAGTGTGAGGTCTGGATGTTAACTACAGAGACCTAAGTGACAGACTAGTTCATACAGGATTTTATGAATTCTTTTCCCAAAACATCTTCCAGAAAAGGCTGCAGGACTCAGCAAGGATTCAGAAATACCAGCTGCTATGCTTTGCTGAAAGCAGTGTATTTTAAATAAGGCAACACAGAACAAATATTGTGGAAAGGTGGTAGGGAATTTACAGAAGCAGTTTTGGAAGTAGTTTCCTGTACCTCCAAAAGCAAGTGTGGATAGATTAATGAAACAAAGAACTGTTCTGGAGTAAGGTCATCACTACTGAGATAAGAAGCAATTTCACTTGCATCAGATCCTTCAGGATTTCAAGAGTCTCTCAAAGCAGAATGATACTCTGGGTTTAATACATTTTTCTCCCTTTTGCAGAACTTGCATCTACAAAAAAAAAAAAAAAAAAAAAAAAAAAAAAAAAAAAAAAAAAAAAAGACAGGACACCCATGCTCTGACTAGCACTCCTAAGATGCTGAACTTCGGATAGCAAGAGAAAAAGAGCTCTGCACTGCACTAAGTACTTCTCCTAGGAAGCAGAACTGAGACTTGACTCATCATCAGATCTATTTATACTTCTGAATCAATGAACACTGACACAAGTGAGGGCACAGACACATGTACCAACCTCCCTTTTCCAAGAAACTATGTGGAAAAACTCTTAAACCCTGCTTCCTAGATGGTACCTTTTTTGGTCTCTCTTAAAACTGGGTTATGTGGCAGACAGGACAGATACTGTTCTCTGCCATAAATGCAATACATCCAAATGCTTTTGAGAAAAAGAAGTTTTAATCACCAGAAACACAAAAAGAATCCTGATAAAGTTAAGGGAGTTTAGATGCAAGCCTGAGGTCAAAGCCAGGAAAAGAATTGGTCTAACTAGTCAGACATCTAAAGCATGCCACAAGAGTAAAGTGAGAATGTAACTGTACAGAGAAGCATTTAAAAGATAATTTGGAAAAAGAAAAAACCATTTCCCTAGAATCCACACTAAACCCTTATTGCTATGCTTTTAACTGTAATATTTACTTGTTTGGATTGGTAACTGTAATATTTACTTGCCTGGATATGTAACATATGCTATTAATACTAGTCTTTTAGAGCAATATGGACATGTTTGATTTCTATAAATACAACTCCCAAAGTAATTATTTTTCTGAATTTACTTTTTTTTAAATCATATGTAACAGGATGATATTATGAAGAATAGACTGAATTTTTTTACTCTTTACATAAGCTTGACTAGAAATACAAGCTGTTTGGAGAAGCCAAAACATCACAAGTTTACTGTTCTTATGCCAGTTAAAGTTCCCTGCTAATAAATTGTTTTAATTGAACAGGATTCTACTTGGACATTTCTGTGAAAGAAATTAAAGTAAAAAGCAAAACTTCTTAAAAAAAAACCAAACCCAAAGTGATTGATATGAAAACACCACAGGAAGTAATCTTCTTTTTCCCCTCATGATTCTACAACACACACTTCCATCAGAAAGAGTTTGCTGAATCTAGAAAGAGAAGCCATGCCTTAAACTACAGGTGCTTTACATTAAGTGACATGGAATCATATATCTAGTTTCCTAAGTTCCCCTGAACCTTAATATTCAGCTGAAAGTCTATGTGTGATTCACATTTGAAGAAAATGGACTAAACTGAAATAAATAAAACCAGCACTGAAGCATGTTGGGGATTATGTCTCAACTACATCATCATACATGTTGTATTAGCAAAGGTTTCTAAAGTTTCCAAGCCAATTAGAGACTTTTAGTAAAAATCAATTCCCAGATTTCAAACATAAACCACGGATGCACACAATCGTGCATCTTTCAAGTTCTTAGAAGTAACCTAGACTAAGATTTTTAGAAGAGTCTGTACACTTCAGATGTACAAAGCACTACTAATCTCAATGGGATCTTGTTACTGAAGCCACATAGGATCTTTTAAAAAAGTCCTTAAGACAGCAGTGAAAAAAATATTATTTAAAAACTACTAACATCTGTATGTTGATAAGCCACAAACAGATTACTTTTAAACGCTGTAAAATATATTGAATACAAAGCATGACAGAATAAGAATAAATTGTGCTATTTATTAGTTTTAGTGTCTTACATGCTTCACTTTATTTTCCAAGCACTGCAGAATGATTTACATGGAAACAAGTGATAACATTTTCTCCTATGATACTGGCAGAGTTCCTTTAAGGATGTCCAGTTGAGCAGGACTTCTATTGGATTCTGCACAACTGCTAATCTTCCCATTTACTTTGTAAGGAAGGCAAGATATATAATTTAATGCCTAGTTTACCTGCAGCACAAAGGCAACATAGCTGAAGATATATTTATATAAATGTTAAAAAGTTCCTCTGTAAAAATATTTTGGCAATACACAGAATTTAGGTTTATGCAACACACACAAGAAAATTATTTAGAATTGATTCTAAACTGAAATCAATGAAACCACTTATTAGCACAACTTTTTAACCAACACCAAGAACCTTTTGAGTCTCCCCTGTAATCTCCAATCCTACTGGATAATAAACACTTTGCTCATTCTTCTGTCTCCAAGAATCACCTCTGAAACTACAGATAGACACAAAAGAAAGAGCATTTCAGTAATGACCTCTCACATATTTATTGTTAAGCAAACATTTACCTCTCAAAAGTATTTAAAAAAACAGTAGGGTGCTCTTCTCGCCACATTTTACAGATGAAAAAGTAAAGGTTTATTTAAAGTACTCTTTCTATCATAGAAGAAAACAAGTGTTTCTATGACCTGATGTATTTTAAAAGCCTGATTTTTTTTTTATCTTTCTTAAATCTGATTGACCTCTGGATCATTAAAAGTAAGATATTTCCCTAAAGCTCTCCTTACTGTTGAGTAATAAAGCATCTCTGAAGAGTTCTCCACCATCCACTAGGAGAGGAGTTGATATTTCAAGGATGACTAAAGGAGCCCCCCTCCACAGCCCAACCACCTTCTTTGGAAATTAACCAGTAATTTCAGAAATGACTACTGAAAGGCAAATACAGGCTTTGCTCTTATAGGCATTGAGAAAAAACTGGATACAGTGTTCTTCCCAACACTGTATCAACAGTCTATCTGTTCCAAATGCCAGGATACCATTAACTGACCAATCAGATTAGCACAGTATTACCATATATACTACAGCGGGTTTAAACCAGGAGAAATCCAGACACACCTCTTAGCTTCTTAGCTCCCTTATTCTTTCAGAACTCATCTTCCAAGATAAAACAAGTGATTCTACTCCTGCAAAAAACTTTTCTGCACAACACGTGCAGATTTTATTATTCAAAACATCTGATGTCTGTTGACAGTAATGATTTTGACAGTTAATTCTAACAAACTAAATAAGCAAGCTTTATTTTAAAACTTTGAGACTTTCCTTTAAGACCCCAGATGCTACAGATTTGCTTATTAAAAACTGAAACCTCAGAACAGCAGACAGAAAAATAAGGCCACCCGCTACCTCACATAGCCAAAAGGCTGAGCAAGGAACTGGAATTGCCCACTTCCATCACCACAGCACTCAAGTACCCATGTGTACATTTGACAAATCCCCACTCCACCTTCAAGTTCCATTTCACCTGATGTGTCATTTGCTTGCTTTAGTACAACTGTATCAGTACAGTTACTATAGCTGCCAAGAAAGTCAGGGTAGTCTGAGTTAAAATTCCCTTTTCAAACTAGGACACAAGCCAGAGAATGAAGGAATCATAAAGATTCTAAGATGAGGGCACAGCAATGCATGCAATTACATGACTGAAAATTGCTCTTCATGAAAACTGCTTTAAATGATCACAAGACAGCCAACTCCTAATGGTGGTTTTGGGGCTTTGATTTTTTCAGTCTCATGAGAAAGGATTTGTAATGCAATGTACCATTTTGGAGGCTGTAGCAAAGTACCTCTCAAAGCTAGAATTGTTTATTTATAAATAAAGAAGCTGAAATTCTTAGTATCTACAGCTGTGTTTGGTCAAACAGAAAACCTCACATCTTCCAATCCATTGACAAAAAGCTGCAATATCAAAGGACTAGATATAATACTAGAGACTTCTGACTTTGTTAGATTTGCTGGTGTTGAAAATTAGCCTTCTATCCAGTATTTCCAAATGATTTGGAATATAAAACACATTTCACTTTACAATAAAAGTTCAAACTGATGAACGTAATTTACTACCTACACAGATGTTGCGAAAACATTAAAAATTAGCTAATAATGGTAATGATGAAAATATAGAAGGCAGTGCTGTTTTCATTACGCTATCCCTATTAATAAAGTAAGTTTGAAAATATGGTCGGGCTTTTGAAATACTTATTTAAATACAGAAGGTATAAGATTAAAAAATTATAAACTCCATACTATTTCCAACAACACACAAGAAATATAATATACTACTTGATGGAATCTTAAATGCTCTTCCTTATTAACTATTTTCAGAGGAATGCAACTTGCCAGTAAGATCTCATCTAATCACTTTCCAGGATGGTTTACCACCCTCCAATTTAATATAAATGTGTTACAAATGGCCTAGTCCAAAATCATATAAGCTATTTAACATAATCTTATGCCCACCTGTGCTTATCCTGCTGACAGGATCTATAACATCCCTGTATTAAAGTCTTAGCCTATAAACAATTTATGAAAGAAAAAGAAACCATATTACTCCTCCCACTGAAAGCTCAGGTATTTCTGTACTGTTTAAAAATAGAAACACTTAAGTTTTCTATTGAATAGTAGGCGAAAAACTCCTGGCATTTTTCCACAGGTTAGAATTTTCTGTCTGATGTCAAAATAGAACAATGCAGAGAAACTAGATGACTGTAAATCAGCAGTCAGCATTAAACCACAGATGTCTGTATCACAAACTTAACTTTTGTTCATTTTGTTAATTAGAAATCTAGATTTCAAAACTGACACTAGCAACAAAGAATGCTTCAAATGGCTGGAAAAGGGAAATATTTACTGGTTACTTTACTGTTGGTTCACACACAAGAATCACTGCAATCACTAAGATCATTCCAGAAACAACTCCAAGGTGACTCATACATGAAGCAACCTGATCTCCTTAATATTGTCTGGTCAGTGATAAGGGTTAAAATGTGTTAAAAGTGTGGGGTAACAAGTTCCTACTCTTTATACTACATCTCCCCAGGAATCACAATTCTACAATTACCATTTCTTTCACTTAGGTATAAAGTTGAGATTTCAAAAATAATATCAATCAACCAAAACCCAACTGTAACTAGAAATGAAGGATTTGTCATCATCTTCATTAACATGGCCAGACAAGGAGAATCATAGCTTGATCATCTGCTTTTTGAATAAGTGAAGAAATGCTTTAACAAGATTTTATATAAAGATCCCAACTTACATGTTCTGTTCCAGGACCATCCACAGAAAAAGAACAACAGTATGGAAGAAGAAATAAAAAGAAGAAAAAACGACTAGAGGAAGCACTGGGAAAATAGCCAAGACTAAAGGAAGCAAATTATAAAAATGGGATGAAAAGTTTAAAAAGTTACAGGTACCACAAAAATTACCAGAATAATTTTTGGTCAATACCATTTCTTCTTCCACAACTACGTCTACCAAAAAAACTAATTGATTAGGCAAATTTCTGAAAGACAAAACCCATGCAGAATCCAATCAGAGCTCCTAATCCATGCATAATCACACTCCGGAAGGGCATGTCCCTACTGAGTTTCAGGCAACAGAGTGTCTTTGTTTCTCTTTGAGAAGAGACTACTTTTTAAATTTCCCAAGGTCTTTTCCAAAAACTTGATCTACCATTTCTCATGTTAGACATTTGCAACACCTTAATAAACAAAGGCAGAGAGTGGTGAAGAAGAAGAAAAAGGGGAAAAGAGATGGTATTCAACAGTAACTGTATGTAGGCACAACTAATTTCCTTGGGTTCTAGAAGCCGTCAAAGATGTCCAGAAGATGATTCAGAGTAAACACCTGGATTAAGGTGCTTAGAAATAACTGCTGGAGAAGCTTCTTTCTACAATTAGTATAAGAAAAGCCTAGATGGAGAAGAATCCCTATGAACTGCAACCTAAACTATAAGCTATAAACCTGGATCTATTTACATAGTTAATTTGCAAAACAATCAACTGAAACGTGTGAGGGCACAGATCATCATAACTTTGTGCTTACCATTTAATTATTTGTCAACTTTCTGAAAATGTAAAGTTGAAAACAAACTTATAATCATTATATAAACAGCACATTTTATATCTATTTTCAAATTATTCTCATCATGGAATAACAGAATGATTGAGCTTGGAGGGGACCTCAAAGGACAATCTAATCCTCACTCTAGAGCAGGTTCCAGGTGGGTTTTGAATACCTCCAGAGAAGGAGACTACACAACCTCTCTGGGCAGCCTGTTCCAGTGCTCTGTCACCCTGAACAATATTCTGATGAACAATTCTAATTTTTTCCTTTGTACTAAGACAGTAATTTCAGAAGAGTTGACAATGTAGCAAAATTTAAACTAGATGTACCTCAATTCAGCTGAAAATCATCAAGACGTTGTAGTAAATATGGTCTAAAAGAACCATTTCCATTCAACAGATATTCTTTTGGTGGTAACAAACCACTGGTCTACAGAGCTTCCACCACAGCAGACAATGATGGACAGAGCTACTTTTCACTTGCAGCTGGCCCAAAATAATTTTGTTAATACCAATGCAAACAAAAATTGAACGCTGCAGTGACATATCAAGTACAATATGTAAACATTTCCTATGTGAATTGGTGTAAGAAGTTCTCACTTTCAAAACCCAGACTTGCATGACAGACTAGACACACTGGACTGTGGAACACACAAAAAGGAAGACTTACAATCCTCTATTGTTTTTCACTGCCATAATCAGAAACTCACTGTAGCAGGGTATTTTACTCTCATGCTATTTGCTGGTGAACATATTCACTTGCAGTTCTACAGAAATTTATTTAAGGGTGGTCTGCTGCAGTACCATTTTCCCCATCTGCCTGTTCTCATGCCATCCATTCTGTCATTGCTAAACCAGGCCTGACTCTGTAGCAAGTCCTTCAGTGAGGTTCAGCTCTCCACCAAAGGACTCACCTCACCCTCTGAGGAAGGACAGGGCTTTCTGACGCAAAACAGGAAGCAGGAACAGCAAATCATGAAGGAATGCCAGGACTGCAGCAGCCCTTAGTTCATACAGCCATGGAAACATTAAGCCTGCTTCATGCTACTAAAAATAAGGCACTATCACCTCTCCCCCACATCAAAAAGTTTACCACGTTATCCAGTAATCCCTGCCAAGACATTTGGCTGCTCCGCTGCCCTTCGTGCAGAGCTTCCTGTCTGATCATTCACCCTGAGAGACTTGTATCAGAACTGACAGAACAGGCATCACATAGGAATTTCCTAAAAAGCTCTTAAGGACAGCAGCATCCTTTTTCTGCTGCTGTATCACTTATTAATTTCATTACTTGACTGAATAAGCAGCAAACAATGGATTGCACAGCATGACCAACGTTTCAACAGGGAAACTAAGCAAGGCAGCACTATATTCTCATTTGTAAAAGCAAAAATGTAAAACCAACACACCACGCAGGAATGAATTAGAAAGAGCTATTCAAGACAGTCAAACTTGCATGCAGAATTTATTGTGGCTTTTTAAATGGCTAAGAAAAAAAAGAAATCTTCTCCTAATATCTTTCCAATGTCAAGCTAGTCTTAATTACAGAGCAACAAATTATGTACAGCATTACTATATTAACTATGTTCTTTTTCTTAACTAAAGCTAAAGCATGGTTAAACACTCTTAATTTTTTTCTCTATATTTTGCAATGGAATTCACAGCACATAAAGTTCCCAGGGTAACACTTAAGACATTTTTCAGTGTACCCTAAGTAGCTGAAAATAAACCACAAGGAAAATTAACAACCACACCTACAAGGAAAATACTAGAAATTCAGTTAATTAATAAACAAGCCCCACCTCATCACACTTGCTGAAAGCAGTCTTTGAGAAGGAAATGCTTTTAGCTTATTCAACTGAAAAACAAACCACTCTACCAATACTATTGCCCCTTCGTAATATTCTCTCCTGTTATATATAGAAAATGCATTATATATAGGTGACTAAAACCAGAAATACTATCAAAGTAACTTCTCTGGTAACAGGGACTACACAGGAGGACAGTTAGTGAATGAGTACATACCAAGCACCACTACAAAAATGATCCAATTTGCAAAAACCATGTCATATACAGCGTATTTACTTTCCCATATAACAAAATTTAAAGATATTCAAGACTGAAAAGTCTAAAATCACTGTTACAGGCAAGATCCAAATGTAGGAGCAAAATGAAACAAGCTTCTACTGAAATATTATCTCCCACCCATCACAACTGTAAAATTCTACACTGTAGTCACAAATTATATATAAAGTTTGACAGGGAGCATCACTGAATAATTCTGTGTTGTAGTTGCCTTCCAAGAAGATGGAGGCCGCAACCAAGTAAAACTACAGCTGTCCCAACATAAGAAAAACAATAAAAAAATCTGAACAACACAGATTCCAGACCAACTTAGAATAACTAAGCAGAAACCAGAAATTAAATCTTTTCCTCAGAAAGGAAACATGTGGAATCAAAAGAAAAAAGGGGTAAGAAGTATCTGTCTGTAATCTGAATTCTGTCATATGTGCCTCATCCCTTACAAAAGCAGCTAGTATAAAGGTGAATTAGCAATTAAACTAGACCTGGCCATCTGTAAAATGCAAGGAATATCTAGATAAACTCATTCAGCTAGAAACATTTATTCATCACTTCTTAGAAAATGCAGAAGGCCTAACATTTCTGGCAGAGGAGTTCAGCCCTACAGCCCAGGAGCTCCAAGAACAACTTCAAACCCTTAATGATGCTCTGGTCTGGTATGCTATTATGTCTTTATTATGTATGCCCCCTAACCAGGTTCTGAGTTTTTTCTTCTGTTCTGCAGTGAACAATCGATCCAGAGCATCTTTTGCCTTTCCTTTGCAAGAGAACCACCCATCCTCACTTAACTCATGCAAATAACAAACAACTCTCAAAGCTCACACAATAAAAAGAGATCAAAGATCTGGAGGATTCACTTCAGAAGGAGGCATAAGGACAGTACAACTTGATGTGATCCCAAAAATCTGCAGACTGCTTTATTAATTCTGCTTTTTTTGAAGAAAAACATGAAAGAAGTAACACTGTAGGTATAGATAAAGACCAGGATCTTTCGGACTATGGGAAGAGGACGAGAATTAATCCTATGGAACTTGAAGTACAGCCAAAATTTTTTAAAAATTACTTCATACTAAAGAAATGTAAATTAAATACAAATGAGTAAAAATAAAAAAAAAAAAAAGTTTGCCTTTCTCCTCAAGGAGAAAAAAAAAAGGCTTGCTCAGCCAATCTTCCTCAAGTTGTGCTTTTCATTTCTAAGGATAAACTACTTGACTATATGACTATTTTGACAAAATGCAGGAGAAAGTGAAAAGGGAAAATATTAATTCACATCCACAAGGAAAAAAAACCCACTAATGATTCAGATTCATAAATGTAAGAAATACACTTTAGTACTGAAATAGTATCTGTTCACCCAAGTACATTCAAATAGAAATCCATTTTAAGAAATGTGCCTATTTCTGCACTGTTGCCAGAAAATGTAATTAGGCTTTTTAACATCTTGAGTACAAAAAATAACTGATCATCCAAAAAAATTAGCAGCTAATTTCCATCTCTGAACACTAGAACACTAGCATGTTCCTGAAATTTATCTCATAAACCCAATACATTGTCACATTGTATGGCAAGATGAAAATGAGTCTTCTCTCCTACATAGTCTCAAATTTTAATCAGTGACAGAATAGAAATACATAACTTTTTTTTCCCCAATTTAATCCTTTGACGTTTATTGGAAAAGCATTAATAGTTCCAGGTATTCTACATGAAAGGGAATTTTACTTTTTCCATTCTTACATTTTAGAGTATCTTTGGAATCCTCCAACATCCCCAGTTTCACTTCTATTGTTATAATTCACTAGGATTTCTCTTTTTTTCCTTATGCTTACCCTGATTATTTGAAGTTTTATGACTTCCCTCACAGAAGTTTTCAATTCCTATCTTTTAACACTAAACTGAATTTTTCAGCTCTCAAACTGCCTGAAGCCACAATTCCATGTTTTATACTAATCGAACAGATGCAATAGGTAGTACAAGCCCAAGTTCACCTATATACTAATTCATTAGTATGTACCACACATACCTGTTTCAGCAAGGCATGATTTTGAGAAATTAGAGCCAACAGACCTTTAACTCTTGTGCAAGTATATGTACCACCCAAATCTCTTAGGCATATGCATAATATATAAAGATGATAATGAAGTGAACTGACAAAGGGTATTTCAAGTGATGTTCTATTTGGACAATAGTTAGCCCTGTGTTGTTATTTTTCATTAAAGGGGGAAAACAATGATTTCTGTACTCAGGATTACAGGGCTTCCCCAATTGATTAGGCTACTACACGAGGCAGAGTGCTTTCAAGTCAGAGCTGGCTGTCACTTTCACCATGAAAGAACTAATAATGCATTACATTTTTTGAGGCTCTGAACACAACCATCCCACAGCTCCACAAAAGAAGTGTAACACAAACATACACAGAGTATACACATCAGTACTTCAGACATACTGAAGGTTTGTAACCTATCATCCTGAAGTTGACCCTCCAGTCACATTATTCAGCAATAAGGGGGAGGTAGAAGAATGAACCTGACAAAACCAATTCACGCCGAAGTTTGATTTCTAATCTGTTTGCTCTGTAGTAGCTAAAGATTGAAAAAAAGGGCTTCAAAGTTTTGCCCACTTAAAAATCCTGGCTAAAAACTCAATCGTATGTGCTCAAGGTCTCTTTAGTATGTGAGCAAATTCTGAAGATCTACTTTCTCTAGTCGTCTGCTGCTTTCAGAAATTGAAAATGTGCAATATCAAGAGATCAAAATCACAATTTTCGTACCTTCTCCTTAATCTTCTGACATTTTTTGGTAATTCAGAAATTAAGTCTTTCTCCCTATCTTTAGTAATTTCTAAAAATGTCTTCTGAATAAATCTGCTTATAGAGACAGCATGTGTCACCACAAGTTTCCTCACAGCCAGCATCTATTAGCATTCACTAAGTACCCAAAATCAGTAGGTCATTTTAATACCACCTACTACTTTCTTTCACAAGATAGTCTCAATTCTCCTTGTAATATGGAACATTTTTCTACCACAGAAAAAGATCTCATTTATTCTTATCATTTTAAAGGGGCACAGAAATAGTGATAAAGATACAAGTTAATGGCATGGGATGCACTATACCGCCACACTTGAGTCACCTTGCTTTGAGTGAGAATACAGAGAAGATCTAAAAGAAGGGCTCTCTCAGGGTAATTCTGGTCTCTGAAAAAGTATTTAAGCCATCTAGATGTGCAGAACCCAGTTTATACTATCAGGAAATGAGAAAGACAGCCATTTTCCAATTTCACTACTTTCATTTTTCCCTCAGTATACTGACAGCAAAGTTTTTTGATACTAAAGGGTTTTGTTCTCTTTGCAAAATGTTTAATGTGATGATCTAAAAAAACATGCCTTTGTTTCTTAAAGTATCAGAATCATCTCGAAGTGAAACATAAAAGCATGTCATACTTCCCCAGCCTTCAAGTGAAGAACAGTAATACTGAAGGAAAGAGAGAGAAGTAGTGTTTGCAACAGCTCAGCATCGCCTTTTAAAGGTGATAACTATTTCCTGTATCTGTATCTCAGGCAAAAAAAAAAAAATTCTCTTGAAAAAAGTCTCTCTCTATTCTCTTCTAAGGAATAATTCAATCTGGGATGAGGCAGTTTAAAGATCACTAGAGTATTATAAAATCATATCTCAACTTCCTTTTAGGATGCTACTCTGCAGGCTTGCTCTTACACCTGTAGCAAATGAGTTGTATTTCGAAAGTACCTTCTGAAAATGGAAATCAAAGGCTTGTATACAAATACTTACTGCAGGTATCAGTAACTTTTTTACTTCTTCAACAGCCCTCTTCAGCTTTATTTCTGCTCTGTTTTGAGCATCCTCCACAGTGATAAGTACATGTAAATCTTCATTCAGGTGTTCCCAGTTGGGCTTGCCTCGATTCTGTTCTTCCTAAAAAAAGTAAAACATGGAAGCTATGAAGCACTTACATTCTGTATAAAACAAATCACAAACAGTAGACAAATTCAAATTCACAAATTCTTTAAACAGTATGAACTTAATTTTCACCAATGTTTCTTCATACTTTGGAGACTTTCATATCATATGAACTTAGCCTTCAAAATATCATTTTTGGGGTTTTGTTCTGTGTTTTGTAACCTCCTACTCTATATTATACTTCTTAAAGACTACAATACATATGCTGCTTCTTAAGAGTACCTCCTCCAGCTGAATAAAGGAACAAGAATAGGAATACAAACACTTTCAATATTATTTAGAGCCTGTCAAGAGTTAAACAGATAAGACATACTAGCGGTTAAGCAACCTATCTTTTGATTGAAAGTGAAACAGACACCAGACATAGAAACTCCATCTGAATCACTACAAAGAACATGAAAGCAATTCTCCAGTGTTAAGAATCACTTTCAAATACTCATGAAGACAAGATTCAAAGAATCAAACACTCCAAAAGGAACAGAAGTTGCCATTTTCAAAGGAGAGATGCACTGGATGAAGAAAAGAGAGGAGGAGATGACAAGGCTTTAATACTGAAGTTACGTAAGGGCAAGTGACAAGATGGTCACCATTACACAGGTACTCATCACATCCATGGCATCAGTAATCCTAAAGATCAATATTAGAAATGTTTTCAGAAAGGGAAAGCATGCTAAACAAAGCATTTCAGTTTTAAACAACAAAAATCAATAAATTTAAGTAACACAGTCAAGTATCCAATCTTCCAAAAAATAGGATAATGAAACAATACAGAAGAAACTTCCCAACAACTTTTTTAAACAGTGAATAAAGCTAGCAAAATTTTAATGAAACTTCATTGAAATTTGACAATATTTAAAATATAATATAAGTTAAAAAAAATGTGGCCTCAAAAAAAAGCTTATTACTTATTAAAACTTTGAATCTAGAAAAAGGCCTATATAAACATATCCTACTTATTTAAAATTTAAAAAGCTGAGTATAATAGAAGAGTCTCCTATTTGTAAGATGAACCCTTGCGGCTTAACCACAATTCACACTTTAACTTTGCCTTTTTTTTTTTTTTCCCAATTGCAAATGTGTCTTTTTCCCCACATTTCATGAAAAATTCCTCCAGGAAATCAGATACATTGAGGAAACGTTCGAAGATTTAATACCAACAAATGTTTGCAGTGCCTCGTATTCATATATACCTGAGGGAGCACTGCTCCTTAGAGTGTTTCATTTTTAATTCAGCTAAGTCTGAAATGTTTTGTGAAATACACAAGGATAAAAATGGGGGGCAGGGGGGAACTGAATCATGAGAGATGCATAAAAAATGTTACATAAAGGAATCAGAACTTTGAAACTACTTTTCACTATGTATGTAACACGCACATATCCATTACTCCACACTATCAGATACAGTGCTGTGTTTTGTTATTTTTGATGTTATCTTTGCCAACTTTTTTAACAGAGGTGGCTGTGAAATTAGGTCTGCCAATTTCAGAAGCTGGAAACAAAGAGAAAAATAACTCTCACTTATGATACAATACAGAAAGTGATACAAAGTGCAGCTGAGTTAAAACATCCTCTCTGTTGAAATGTAATCTTTGAAAAGAACTGTCTATGACAAGGTATTTGGATCTTATTTATTCAGTCGTGATCAAAACTCCGCTATTACTTTTTAAACAATTCCTTTTTTTTTTTTTTTTTTTTTTTTAATCCAAAGCAGGGGTGAGCTGTTTTCTTTTAAGATGATGACAAGCTATGCCAATATGAGGTAGTATATAAAATAATATGTTACAGGTATGAAGAATGAGAGAAGGTTCCTAAAACCAGCAGAGGGCGGAGGAAGAAACGTGCAACTACCTCTTCTCGCACTGACCCAGCACTGGAATGCGAAAGGTCCAGGCTGCTAACACCAGATGCAAGAAGCCTGCACAACCACAGTAACATGGGAGGCAAAACAAATAAAACAAAATTTAAAAGGCCAAGAGGAACAAATGTGAAGGAAAGGTGTCCCCAGGTAAAGCAGCAAGTTCTGCTCCTGAAAGACAAGGGATGCCTAAATGCAGTTTTAGCTACCATGCCATTAAACACCATGCACAATGTTTATAAATAGTGTTGGCCAACATTAAGGGGCTTTATGGCGTTGTATACTTTTCTCTCATACTGAAAATAATATGGTGCAAAGTCTCCAAAACTTGTGTCAGATTAATGTTACATCAAGTATTGGCACTGTACTCCAAATTAGTTTGTTGCAGCATGAGAATTTTTTCCTCAGAGAACAAAAACTGCATATATGACAAGCAAGCTGCATATAGGACAAACTAATGATACTGAAGATTTTTTTATCCCCCTAATTAACTTTTAGGTGGAACATGTTGTTTGTAAGGTTTATAATCACAGGTATTATTAGTGTGAGACCTCACAGCACAAGCAATCATACAAACTACTTATCAGTAAGATAACTGATTAGTGTATGACTATGATAAGCTCTTCTATGGCCATAAAGCACAGTAATAAAAGTGCTGTTGTTGATAGTGCTATTTATTAAGCCACATGGTATGACTGAAAGAAAGGCTAAGAAGAGTACAATTTCTCACACTGTTTAAAAAATAAAAGAAAACACAGAGTTTGGAATGGGCTTCCAACTTATGTTTATGACCCTCAATACACTGGGGTTATGATTTCATCCAGTGCTCCCATTCTGTCTCATGAGACAGTTTTCTTAGTGGGTTAACAGTCTGCTAAGAAATGTCTTTTGTTTGATTGAGAATGCTAGTTGAATGTTATACCAGTATGTATAATTCATTATTTACGGGTTTGGTTTTATCCAAATTGGGAAATTCAGGTTTTACTAGCTCATTCATTCCAACAGAAAGTCAGGTGCAAACCACAGAGTTACAGTCATGAAAGAGAGATAATCTGCAAACCTCTTGCACTTAAGAGCTACCATTTTTTATGCTATCTCATTCTCCTTTTAAATCGTAACAGGAAGGTTTGGAAAAACACATTTTTCCCCAAGTAAAATCTTTATTTATATTAAACTAATCCTATGTGCAACAAATCCTGAACACATCTTTTCTCAACTATGTTTTGTTATAGTAAAGCCTGAACAGGAAAGCTGAATATATCTGGAACACAAGTAGGAAGATATCTTTCTGAAGACTGATGAAATATGGTCCAAGATTTTAAAGGCTGATTAGGGTTTTCTTTTGAATTGTTGGGGGAGAAAATGGTGAAAAGATGGGGAGGAAAGAATTACTAGAACTTGCCTCATTGCATAACTTGGTACAAAAGAAACTAAAAGTTGCGGTGGTCTTGAAGTGAACTGCAGATAAGACAAACCAGTTCACTTCACAGATTCAGAAAATGTCTGGGGTGGGAAGGGACCCTAAATATCATCCAATCCAAGCCCCCTGCTCAGGGCAGGGTCAGCTCGAGCATGTTGCTATGGGACAGGTTTTAAATACCTTCAAGGACAGACACTCATCCCTCCCCCGGAAGACCTGTTCAGTGTTCAACCAGTGCTCAGTCACAACAACATAAAAAAAACTTTTTCTTAGGTTTAAACATAATTTCTTTTCTTTCAGTGTGCACACTGCACCCTGTTCTTCAGTAGCAACTGTTGATCCATTCAGCCTAGTTGCCAGGTCTACCTATTGAAAAAACAGTCAGGAGTAATAGAAATTGCCATGAGAATTATTTTGGGAAAGAAACATTTGCTACTGCAGCAGGAAGGGCACGCACACTGAAGGAAAAAACAGCACCAGGGAAATCAGAAAACCTAAGACTTGGGGAAAAAGGAATTCAACTGCATATATTCAAAATTATATTACATACACGAGAAGCAATTGGCAGTGTGAAGTCTGCCTGCATCCCAGAGAGTGTCTATGGAAGAATTATACAGGAAAAATGGAGACTGAAGACGTACTACAGATGAGTAAAGTAAAGTGATTTATGCCACAACCTTGGGGAACAACAATATTAGGAAAGCTTAATTATAACCAAACTATCTTGTCTGCTAAATTAAAGAACATTAAGGACAACATAAATGGCAGATGAAATTTCACTGTGTTCCTTGTTTGGCAGAAATTTCAGTATCCTTAAATACAGCCTAATTCTGTAGACAGATTTGCTTTTCATTCTCTTGCCTGTGCATATACACTCATTAATCCTCAGAGTACCTATGCACAATAATGGACTACTCAATATTTATCTCACTATTAGGGTCAATGTATTAGGTAGTTAAAAAAAAATACTGCTACAAGTCCTCAAAATTTAGCTGCACAAAAAAAAAAAAAAAAGTAGTGTAGCTACAGGAATTTTTTTGGGGAGGGATGTAGGGGGAAGCAGAAAAGCAGGTAAAGGATGCAACTGACTTGAATCTCTAAAATCATACTTACATATTAGAAAGATTGTTCCTTCAGGGGAACTACTGCAGTGCAGTAGTAAAATTGTATTCCTATTTTCCACACACCTCACCATACCACAGTAACTTCAAGTTGTGATCTTGTACCTCCCTGCCTCTTGGGCCTAAATGGTCATTCCTACTTACATCTTCATATCCCATCCCAAAGCTTTCTTCTTAATTCCTCAATCTGTGACTGAACAAGACTGAGACAGCACCTTACTAGCTTTCTGTAAGCTACACAAAGCAGATGACTGAAAACTCCTCTAGAATAGAGTACAAAGTCTCTTCTCTATCTAGCCAATATGTTTCAAAGAGCTTCAAACCCAAATGAAAGAACCATCAAGCCTGACTGAAATGGTAAAAATTATTTAAATGTTGGAAAAGGAAAATATCAATACAAAGAAAGTCACCAAAAATATTTCATCATCAACTTAAAAAAACTCCTCAGATCTTATTTCTCACCCCAAAGACCCTCACAAGTATGGAAAACTGATGAAAAATAAGTTGACAAATTAAGAACTGATGAAGTAGGATCCAGTCATTTCCAACTGTCAGAATACCATTAAAGAAAAATGAAATAAACACTAATTAAAGAAATCTATGCTGGTATCTGTTTATATGCAGCCAGAGAAATATTAGTTAGACAATAAAGAAAGAATGAAGGAATGCATTCAGTGTGGTAAGAGTGGAAGCAACTTTCCCACTAGGCACTTTTTCCAGAAAACTATGGGCTATTCTATACTAATAAAAAAAGTGCAGCTTCCATTCTGTGCACTTTTTTCCACTCCATCTCATACAATTTTCTGTAATGCAGGCCACTAAAAAGATACAAACCAGCTCAGTACCAACAGTGGGGAGCTTTTAAAGAAGTAAAGTCAGGAGTTCAAGCAAGTGTTGAAAATTACCCTTAGTATTCTCACTCATCTTGAAGTGATAGGCTATTAAATTCTGTTTTCACCAACCTATTAAGCAAGCTGGTATCCCTACTGAATGACAAAAACCACAGAAAAGGGAAGAATGTTTTCATATAATGTCAAATTGAACACTAGAATTAAAAGGCATCAGAATAGCTTTAGTCCTTCAAATGATACAAAGGTTTAATTCAAGTACACTAAGAACTTTAATTAAAAATATCCTAAGATAGAAAAACCAATATAATCACTCACAGCTATTTCTCAGAGTCAAATGAAGGAGGTAAGATGTGGAGAGAAAAATATCAGCTATTTAGTAAAAATTTCATAATGCATTTTGTCTAATAAATTCTGCTGCAGGTACATTAAAACTGACAGTAGGTCTAGGTGAATATTTCTTTTTCACAATGAAAACATTCACACATATATATCAAAGTTTCAAAAATAATTCAAAGAACAGTTTAAAAGAAGTTGTGTGGATTTAAAGAAATAGAACTAACATGCTGATTTTAAAGAATTCTGAAACAGAAGTTAAATTTAGCCAAAAAGTCACAAATAAGGTCATTATAAATAAAATCCAGTCCTGATCTCATTTTAGTATTTTTCAGTAAGACATGATATGTATTGCAGCCATGCAACAACATCTGAATTAGTAAGTCCAAAAGAAACATTATTCAACCATTCAACACAGTCTACATCTTTACAACCTTTTGTTGACACAGCTGAACTGGTACAAGCAAGTCAGAGGAATCTTAGAGAAATGCACTTTGCCCTAAAGTCATATACTCCCAACCTTTCAAGAGCTGTCTGTCTTGTGTCACTTAATGAAACTTCTCTTCTTGCACCTGTTCTGCCAACCTGAGCTACAGAATTGTATTTTTAAGTTTTTGGCTTCTCTGCTGCAGAGATCGTTCAAAACAAGCATCCAGAAGACAGAAGATTTCTGTAACACTGTGCAAGGAATAAACCACTCAGTCTACAAACAATTCCACATCAGCTGATCCGTATTCATGGGAAGTCCAGAAGTAATGAAGCAAAAATCCCTTGGACAATCTCTTACTGCTGTGTTAGTGCATCCTTTCCTGGGCAGTGTAAAGGCTTCCTAAGGTTCACTGCCCTTGCCAGGCAGACCTCACTGCTCCCTCGGGGACTGGCCCAGCACCACAGCAGCCCTTCAGACCACATGCTGATGCAGCAGATGCCTCCCCACTTCCCCCCCTCATCTTCTGCTGCACAAGGAAGTTTGCAGCCATGAAGGGCTACAGAGTGCCAACACAAGGTCAGTGCTGGGAAAAGGAGAAGGTGGTGAAGGACCGTATTTTAACACATAAGTGCCCCTTAAAAGACTGTCTCACCCTGTCTCATGGAACTATCATAAGTGAAACCCAATTATGCCCATTCCAGGGACAGAACACAGGCATCTCTGTTATCTGGTATGAAGCAACCTGCTCATCTGTGTATTAAATGATAGCATTACAGTAATAACTGCAAATGGGGCTTACTCCTTCCATTTTTGTGACTGGATCTTAGGTCTGCCAAAAAACAAAGAAAAAATCCTGAAAAACAACCCATCCACCCCCAAACCTGATTGAATGATACAGTCCTGATATTAACATTTCAATAGAAGTTGTTAATTTAGATGAGGCCTGCAAACAAAATAAGTGCTTAGGTAGGTACCAAAAATAGAGGTTTTTATCAGATGAAACTCCAAGCCAGCCCCAGAAAACCAGTTTAAGATGATGCACTAATTACAGTATCTGTTTGAACAACAGAAGTAATTTTATAACATGAAGCATCAGAACACACTGATTGTCCTAACCCCTGCTGATAAACTGCTTTAATTGTGCAGTTACAGTCAGGCAAATTAACACAGACTTTTGCTCCTACTGAGTTTCTAATGGCAGCAGTTCACAAGCAGAAAGCTGGTAAAAAAAGTAAGGCTACAAAGGTTTGCTGAGGGAATAGCACCTGGTCAGGGAGAACAGGCAGCTTACTCCACATTTAGAATTTCTGACCGAAGTTTCCACCTATAGAAACAGCAGATCAATGGCTTAAATTAACAGTCACATACTTGCTGTTTTGGTTGTCAAACAAGCTGGTGCTATTTATCGAGTCCTTAATTATAAATTATTATTGCACACCAAGCTCCCACAGCAAGACAATTTTGGATTGATAAAGTGGGTGTCTTCCAGCACACACTGAACTAGCCAGTAGCTGTCAAACACTGTCAAAGGGTATTATCTAAATCATCTTTTAAGAACTGTTCTAAAAAAAAAAAAAAAGATTAAAAAAAATTCTGGCGGCATGAAACAACCTAATGTTTAAATGACACAAGAGGATTCTGCCACTGTGCTCAGGACACTTCAAACCAGGCACCGCCCCAAGTTCAGATCTGCCCTGCAGTCAAAATGGTTCCTAAATGCTCCCAACACCGCCCTGGACGCTTCCCAAGCTGCAGCTTCCCAGCACGAGTGACCGGAGCCGCCGCAGCCCCGGGGGCTGCAGACAGAAGAGGAAGCCCGGTCACCATCGCTGTCACGGCCGCTGTCACCATCGCTGTCACCATCGCAGCCACCGCCCCGCCGGGCTGCGCTGCACGGGCAGCGCTCCGCTCCGGAGAGCCCAGCCCGCAGGAACCTGGGCAAAAGCAGGAACTTGGAACCAGACTGCCCGCAGCACTGCATCTCCGCAGCGATTTCTGCCGGCATGCTTCTCTCAAGGTGTGCCCGTGTGAAAAGTAAGGTTTGTGGAACAAGCTGTGTTGTCGAGTGCTATCAAAGCCCAGAGCCGGTTAAGACTGAATATTTCACTGCTGCGGGATAAAAGTAAAAGGTTTTTGCGCACATCAGAATCCATAGGGGAATAAATGAGAATTTAGTACATGAAATGCACAGTGTAAACTCAATATCTGGATATATTCGTTAGAGATGAATGCCACTTTTACTACTGATACTTACAATTACTATGAAGTAACAAACCTTATCCAGGCAAAGGAGTGAGGGTGTTCATTTCTCTGACTTTGGACTACAGGTAAGAGTTTTAACGCTTTATCAGTATTTCCTGGCATAGTGAACTTTATATGGACACAGTTACACTGATATCCAAGTATGGTTTTATTCCCCTACAGAAAAGGGAATAAGCACTATGAAACATTTCACAATACTGATTCTTTTTACACACTGACTACTCACTAAACAAAGTTTCCTTGAAAGAAAATGAAATACCCATAAATCCTGAATGTAAGCCTTCTTGGTTCAGAGTTGGCTTTAGCTGGCTTTTTGTAGGGATGTACCTCTGTATTCTGAATCACAAGGTACAAAAGACATATTTCAATGCAGGCTTCGACCAACAAAACCTAATCTGTGAAAGTGGACACATTCCTCAGAGCATTCTGTAATCAGGAAATACAGGCAGTAAGTGTATTTTAACTCATGCCTCAGGTCCATTCATCATCAGTCACTAATGAAATTAACTTCAAAATAACCTGCAACTGCTCTAAAATCACTACTGCGTATTTGCCTCTGAATTTATGAGCATTATTAATCAGTATAAGGCTGATTCCACTATTCAGCTTTACATGGAGAAAGGATGACAAAAGTAAGTGTTCTTTTATATACCTTATTATCAAGCAGCATCTATGTACCATGTACACACAGTAAATTACTCAATTTACTTCAAACACTTTAATAATTTTTATTTTTAAAATAATTAACAGGATGTTAAATTATATATAAATATATGTAATAGAAAACAAATCTACAATGGATCAGTTTTTATGAACATGAAAAGGTATCTCTTAAAGCAGAACCAACATGTCAGTAATAGCATAGTGACTATATAATACTATGGAAATTACTCTTTTAAGTACCTTAAGATTCTTTTGTACATCTAAGTTTTTATTTTGGTAATATTCCAGTATTATCTTTTAATTAACCATTTTAATTCCTTCTACCCTGGAAGAAGACTAGGACACCAAGGTACTAGCCTTGCTAACACATGCCTCTATTCTACCCAAAAACTTACCAAGGTAACTAAAACTCTGCTAAAGGTAATGCTGACAGGCAAAATAGTCTTAATTGAACTGAAATCTGAGGACCATATTCCATCTGGGATTCTCATACTAGGAGATCTGAAAGTGCTGACATGCAAAAGGACCTAATCCAATAACGCTCTAAAAACTAATCCAAGGCATGGCAACCTCAAGAAATTTGCTTGAGGAAGGAAGTTGCAAGTCTAAGAAAATGCAATGCAATGCAACTACCCAGCAGTTTATACACATCCAGGAACTGAGCATCAAGAACCTAGTACTGCCTCAGGTAAAAAAGTCACCAACCTCAACAGATGGTGGGTGTTCCAGGACTGCTCTGATACTGGGCCACAGAAACACAGAAGGAGGTGCTTCCCATTTGGCCCTCCTGCAAATCACTGCCCAGAATGTGAGAGGGGAAAAAAAAAAAAAAAAAAAAAAAAAAAAAAAAAAAAAAAAAAAAAAAAAAAAAAAAAAAGAAAAAGGAGGCATCCCCAGCCCAACCATGAAGGACTTCATTAGGAGCAGGTTCCTGTGTTTTTATTTAGGACTGGAAGCTTTTTGCAGTTGTGAATGATTTAGTAAAACATATAAACAGCATACTGAGGTGTACCCTTATTTGTAGCTTCAACGCAATCATCCTAGTTCTTCATTTTCCTTTAATACGAAACTTTGACTTTCATCTGTGCAACAAACACAAATTGTAGGAAGGATCACAGGCACCTCTGATTTAATTATTTGGGAGCTTAGGAAAACATCTGAGCAGTGATTTCACATTTTAGAATACTTACTGTATTGTTTACAGTAAAGTGCTATCTCTATTCCTCAACTGTACTAACAGGGAAAAAAATTGTCTGCTCATTGGTTTCTCAGTCTTTCAGTCTTCACAGTGAACCACTCCCAAGCATTTCTCTGAGAGTCTTTTTTTCTAATGGTTAAGAGAAAACCAAGCAGACAAACAAAAACCAACAAACTAAAACCCCAACCCCAAACCACTCTTCTTGACTCCAATCTGGAATGCCATTTACAGCATGCCGTATTTGGAAAACTGCACTCTGTGCTGTATTAGACACTAGAACTTGGCCAAGTAAAAAAACATTAAACAAATTATACTTTTGTGATCAATGGAATGCATGATCAGCTCCTAGGCTAGTAGTGAAATTGTACATGTTTTGGAACATCATCTTTCTCTTCTGAAACATCATCATATAACTTTTAACAACAGTAACTGCTGCACATAATTGTGGCATCAGTCTTTACTGAATTTCAGCCATTTTTATTTCTCCATTCCGTGTTTTATTTCCTCTGTCTTGTTTTGACTTGATGGCTGCTTCACACAGCAAACCTGGCCAATGCATTAACATTCCCCTCACCAATAATTTGAATTCAGTGTTAAATTGATCAATTTTGCAGCTAAACTAATCCTTAAACCCCTGGGCTTGTGCTCTTTTATGACAGCTCCACATACATGTGATGTTGAACAAACTAAAAGGGTCAAGAAGTACCAAAATACACCCACACTTCTCTTCAGGTGCTATTCCTACTTAATCCAAACACGAATTCCAGAAACTTTCACTCATTTACGTTAAAAGCCTATGAAGTAGACAGAACTACAGTAATTCATACATACATTTGTGAAATTTCAATTTTTTTTTTTTATAATCAGGAATAAATTACTGAATTTACAGACCTCTTAAGGAAAAGGAGGGGAAAAAAATATCAAGTGGAGAAAAAATATAACAGCTAAGTGACCTTTTGGAAGTACCAGCATAAGCAGCTGCTGATACCTTACTTTAATGCCAACACATCCACACTTCTACATCCTTCCTCTCCATTTGCCTATTGCTTCCAGAGCCCCATGGCTCAGCCCTTGCCTGAAAATCCGACCATTCTGCTGTTAGCATTTCCTCAAGGAGGGCTTGCACATGGCCTCTCCTGTAGATACAAAATACAAGATACATCAATCTTAGTGAAGCTCCTAAGGGAGTATATTGAAGACAACTTTGTAAAATTGCAATATACTTCTGCCAACCCTTTGCTTTTTTTGTTACAAAATAACTGTAAACTTTATAACAAAAGAATTTTTCTTCCCCATTTTCCCATGCTGCTAACATTTACAATAATACACCATTACTAACATTAACATCTTTTCTGAGACTGCTTAGCACTTAGTAAGAAAAGTGAAATTTCACTAACTCCAAAGCTTTACATGAAGCATACAAAGATGTTACTACAGAATAGTTTTAACATAAACTTCCATTGAACACATTAACATCTCAGTGTGCCAAGAAAATTAAAAAGCACCACCTCAGCTCGCAATATAATAGACAAGTTTCAGATACAGAATAAAGCTATGTACAGAACCAAATTCAGGAAAATAAAGCTAAAAATTCTTCCCTATTTCTCCCCCTCCCCCAAAAAAATTAAGTAAAAAAGTAACAAGTTTACATTTTTTACTTTTTGTATGTACAAAAATGTGACCTCAGTTTAAGAACATGAAGTAACTACTGTTTCTATAAACTCAAATGAGACTTGTAGTGTAAAAGAGAATTATTGTAATAATCTGCTGCTAGCATTATTTTAGGACATTGTGATCTTTAGGTTTTTA